>NC_134275.1:529089-764089 GCF_031893055.1 Leptodactylus fuscus
GATACAGACAATGTGATGTTATATTGTGTATGTAGTGATACAGACGATGTGTTGTATTGTGTATGTAGTGTTACAGACAATGTGATGTGTTGTATTGTGTATGTAGTGATACAGACAATGTGATGTGTTATATTGTGTATGTAGTGTTACAGACAATGTGATGTGTTGTATTGTGTATGTCCTGATACAGACAATGTGATGTGTTATATTGTGTATGTAGTGATACAGACAATGTGTTGTATTGTGTATGTAGTGTTACAGACAATGTGATGTGTTGTATTGTGTATGTAGTGATACAGACAATGTGATGTGTTGTATTGTGTATGTAGTGATACAGACAATGTGATGTGTTATATAGTGGAAAGCTCTATGTAAATGTGAGTGAGTAGAGTGAGGGCGACTCCTGAGGTGACAGTAAGGAGTGTGCAGGCAGGTTGAGGCAGGAAATACCAGGCAGTGTGTGTGAGTCTATAGCTGGGGCTAGGAGTCCTGCTTTTGTGAGTCTCCTGCTAGGAAGCCATGTTGTTTAGTGGCACCAAAAGTAGCCTGTGACTCAATCCTGAGGGAAAACTATGTTTGTGGAAAATTGCACGCAAATCTGTCCAGGCGTTTTAGCGTGATTGAGGAACAAACATCCAAACTCACAAACTTTCACACTTAGAATATTAGTAGGATTTATTGGGGATTCCACAACGGTGATGTGTGCGCCTGAGTCAGCCGGCGGACTATGAAATTCTGCATCATACGTAACGGGATTGTGTCATGCTTTAGCTAGAGCTTGCACAAGTAGATCTGTATTTAGACTTTGCTAACCACATTGATGAAACGTCTGGTGACCTTCCAGGATCAACATAAAAGAAATTGTTATAACGTGCACCCAAAGCTGAAACCCTGACGAAACAATGACTCTTACTACATTCTGCCTTACAACATGAGGAAAACATCCCCTGAATCCTACACAGTGGAAGGATAACTTTAAAGTGAACCTGACAAACCTGTGTAATGGAATATCCATTTACTGTGCATATTATTTGATCTGCATTTATATTAGATTACTAGTAATATTCACAAATAACCTCTCATGGTAAAGGCAATGTCTAGATTGTGAAACTTCATAGTGTCCTGTTCATCCCCCTGTCACACAGCCTGCTCCCTATAGTCCCCGTCACACAGCCTGCTCCCTATAGTCCCCCTGTCACACAGCCTGCTCCCTATAGTCCCCCTGTCACACAGCCTGCTCCCTATAGTCCCCCTGTCACACAGCCTGCTCCCTATAGTCCCCCTGTCACACAGCCTGCTCCCTATAGTCCCCGTCACATAGCCTGCTCCCTATAGCCCCCTGTCACACAGCCTGCTCCCTATAGTCCCCCTGTCACACAGCCTGCTCCCTATAGTCTCCCTGTCACACAGCCTGCTCCCTATAGTCCCCCTGTCACACAGCCTGCTCCCTATAGCCCCCTGTCACACAGCCTGCTCCCTATAGTCCCCCTGTCACACAGCCTGCTCCCTATAGTCTCCCTGTCACACAGCCTGCTCCCTATAGTCCCCCTGTCACACAGCCTGCTCCCTATAGCCCCCTGTCACACAGCCTGCTCCCTATAGTCCCCCTGTCACACAGCCTGCTCCCTATAGTCCCCCTGTCACACAGCCTGCTCCCTATAGTCCCCCTGTCACACAGCCTGCTCCCTATAGTCCCCCTGTCACACAGCCTGCTCCCTATAGTCCCCGTCACATAGCCTGCTCCCTATAGTCCCCCTGTCACATAGCCTGCTCCCTATAGTCCCCCTGTCACATAGCCTGCTCCCTATAGTCCCCCTGTCACACAGCCTGCTCCCTATAGTCCCCCTGTCACACAGCCTGCTCCCTATAGTCCCCCTGTCACACAGCCTGCTCCCTATAGTCCCCCTGTCACACAGCCTGCTCCCTATAGTCCCCCTGTCACACAGCCTGCTCCCTATAGTCCCCCTGTCACACAGCCTGCTCCCTATAGTCCCCGTCACATAGCCTGCTCCCTATAGCCCCCTGTCACACAGCCTGCTCCCTATAGTCCCCCTGTCACACAGCCTGCTCCCTATAGTCTCCCTGTCACACAGCCTGCTCCCTATAGTCCCCCTGTCACACAGCCTGCTCCCTATAGCCCCCTGTCACACAGCCTGCTCCCTATAGTCCCCCTGTCACACAGCCTGCTCCCTATAGTCCCCCTGTCACACAGCCTGCTCCCTATAGTCCCCCTGTCACACAGCCTGCTCCCTATAGTCCCCCTGTCACACAGCCTGCTCCCTATAGTCCCCGTCACATAGCCTGCTCCCTATAGTCCCCCTGTCACATAGCCTGCTCCCTATAGTCCCCCTGTCACATAGCCTGCTCCCTATAGTCCCCCTGTCACACAGCCTGCTCCCTATAGTCCCCCTGTCACACAGCCTGCTCCCTATAGTCCCCCTGTCACACAGCCTGCTCCCTATAGTCCCCCTGTCACACAGCCTGCTCCCTATAGTCCCCCTGTCACACAGCCTGCTCCCTATAGTCCCCCTGTCACACAGCCTGCTCCCTATAGTCCCCCTGTCACACAGCCTGCTCCCTATAGTCCCCCTGTCACACAGCCTGCTCCCTATAGTCCCCCTGTCACACAGCCTGCTCCCTATAGTCCCCCTGTCACACAGCCTGCTCCCTATAGTCCCCCTGTCACACAGCCTGCTCCCTATAGTCCCCCTGTCACACAGCCTGCTCCCTATAGTCCCCCTGTCACACAGCCTGCTCCCTATAGTCCCCCTGTCACACAGCCTGCTCCCTATAGTCCCCCTGTCACACAGCCTGCTCCCTATAGTCCCCCTGTCACACAGCCTGCTCCCTATAGTCCCCCTGTCACACAGCCTGCTCCCTATAGTCCCCCTGTCACACAGCCTGCTCCCTATAGTCCCCCTGTCACACAGCCTGCTCCCTATAGTCCCCCTGTCACACAGCCTGCTCCCTATAGCCCCCTGTCACACAGCCTGCTCCCTATAGTCCCCCTGTCACACAGCCTGCTCCCTATAGTCCCCCTGTCACACAGCCTGCTCCCTATAGTCCCCCTGTCACACAGCCTGCTCCCTATAGTCCCCCTGTCACACAGCCTGCTCCCTATAGTCCCCCTGTCACACAGCCTGCTCCCCGGCCCCCCTGTCACACAGCCTGCTCCCTATAGTCCCCCTGTCACACAGCCTGCTCCCTATAGCCCCCTGTCACACAGCCTGCTCCCTATAGTCCCCCTGTCACACAGCCTGCTCCCTATAGTCCCCCTGTCACACAGCCTGCTCCCTATAGTCCCCCTGTCACACAGCCTGCTCCCTATAGTCCCCCTGTCACACAGCCTGCTCCCTATAGCCCCCTGTCACACAGCCTGCTCCCTATAGTCCCCCTGTCACACAGCCTGCTCCCTATAGTCTCCCTGTCACACATCCTGCTCCCCGGCCCCCCTGTCACAAGTCCTGCACCCCCGGCCCCTCATAGTCCCCCTGTCACACAGCCTGCTCCCTATAGCCCCCCTGTCCCACTACCCGGCTCCCCGACCCCCGTCCTTCTTCCCCGGCCCCTCTGCCTCCCTCTATCTCTCTTCTCCCACATCAGGCTGCATTAGGAGTTGTCCCCGGCCCCCCGTCACACGTCCTGCTCCCCGTCCCGCTCCCCCTGTCACACGTCCTGCTCTCCGGCCCCCCGTCTCCGCTCCCCCTGTCACACGTCCTGCTCTCCGGCCCCCCGTCTCCGCTCCCCGGCCCCCCTGTCACACGTCCCGCTCCCCGTCCTTCTTCCCCGGCCCCCGTTCCGTCCCCCCGTCCTTCTTCCCCGCTCCCCTCTGTCTCTCTTCTCCCACATCAGGCCGCATTAGGAGTTGTCCCCGGCCCCTCTGCCTCCCTGACCCCCGCTCCCCGTCCTTCTCCCCCGGCCCCTCTGCCTCCCTGACCCCCGCTCCCCGTCCTTCTCCCCCGCTCCCCGTCCCCTCTGTCTCCCTTCTCCCACATCAGGCCGCATTAGGAGTTGTCCCCGCCCCTCTCTCCGATCACGTGACCGCCTTCTCCCCTCACCACTCCGTCTCCTACCTGTCATAATGGCCAGGGCTGCTCTGGGACTTTGCCTGAGGAGGGGGCTGTGCCAGTGAAGCTCGGGTCACCCTCTAGCCCCTATGGATGCTATGCGCCCAAACAATTCCCAGTGCATTTTTGCATTTCCAAGCGGCTTGTTTGTGATTTTGCTGCCCAGTAGCAGGACAGTGATCCCCGCAGCATGCTGACTCAGCAGCCGTCCCAGCGCACTGAGATCCCCGCTGCAGATTCTACGGGTGAGTGCAGCCTGTCGCCTGCCATATCTGGGGGGCCTCTGTGCATTGCATTGCATCGCATGTTGTTGTTGTGCTGCAGCTTGTACTCTGAGAAGGTGACAGGTATCATTATCAGGGCAGTGACGTCAGCAGCACCCTCTGCATGCCGGAATGGGGGGGGGGGGGCAGAAGATGTGCTGGGGCTGCTGACTGTATACGCCTATATATAAACCTAGGAATTGTATCATCTCTGGTGTGTACACTCAGTCCTAGTGTTGTGATGACCTCATAACATTGATATGACTATACTTGGATATATAGCTGTATACTGCATGTGCACCTCACATTGTACCATATATATATATATATATATATATATATATATATAATCCGAACACTACAATGCAACATTGGGCTCATGTATGACCGTGTCACTGGTGCTCGGGGTTTTCAGCATCTGTCCCACATCTGATGCACCTTCATGAAGGTGAATTACATGGTGGTCTTGTATGAGAGCGATGTCCCATGTCTGCCCATGTCGCAGAGTAAGATTGTTCTTACTGTTGTGGCTACATGGTAACCGGATAGGCACAAATCAGTAAACAGTCATTGGCTCAGACACCGCATATACCTTTTAAGGCTCTGTTCACATCTGCATTGGTTCTTTCTACTGTTCTGCTCCGTCATAGGAGAACAAGAGCATAAGTGCTCGGACTTGGGTCACAATCGTCCCCCCCATTATAATGTGATCTGTTGGGTTTGCCAGACACAATAGTGCAGCATGCCGTTCTGTGGTATGAGCAGAGCCTATATGATATGTGTCCTTTCTAGCACGCCGTTGATACGTATAAGGGCCAGTAGTAACGTGTCCTATTTTCTGTAATTTTGTGCACAGTTGCACTTGCCATTAACCTTGTTATTTATACTTATTTGCTGCTTAGGCGCCTTGATCATATCCAGATTCTGTGTAGCTATCAGACTGTTTATCCATAGAGATATTATGTGTGCAGGCTATTAAACCTATAAATCTCACTATATATAAAGTATAGGCACTGTATGAGGGCAACATATTAGTCTGTAAAATCCCTTAAAGAGGACCTTTCATGTCCCCTAATGTCGGCCATGTTATACCGCATTTTGCCACTTTGTACCCTGGTTCCAGAGATATTGGTGCTGTTAGTTTTGGTATAGCTATCACTGCACTGTCAAAGGGGCCGAGTCGTCACTGGGTGGTAAGGAAGACCCCCCTGATGGTACACTTCTATAGTCTAGTACTGTCAGGTCCAGCATCAACATCTCTGCAACCGTGGCAGATACCAGGAAAGTATCCAGTGCACTGAATTGTGTGCAGCATATAACCAGTGCTGGAGGACATGGAAGGTCCTGTTTATGCAGAAATAACATTCAACATGTCACAAGGGGAAACCGCTGTATTTATCTGCGGTGCTGGGTTGGATCCTGGTCACAGATTCCCTTTAATGCTAACACCACACGTTGAAGAAACGCAGCAGTTTTGGCCGTTCTGGAAACTCCACTGAAAAGTTGCAGAATGTTAATGTTACCTTGCAATGCTGCATTTTTCTTCTAAGCCTCTATACATGGGGCCCGGCCTGAAGTTCCACGTTGCGAAAATGCAGTATGTTTGCCGCAGCTGCATTTTACAGTATCTGCAAGTTGGTTGGGATTCTGTCTAATCCCATCCACACAAATGCAGGACTTCGATTATACCTGCGGAACAACCAGTGTTTTTTCCATATAGGCAGAAGGTCCACAGAGGAAAAACGCTGTTGAAAAAAAATGTGATGCATTTCCAACATGTTTGTTTTTGCAGTGTAGTAGGAAACCCATGCAAACACGGGGAGACCGTACAGACTCCTTTACCTGTTCTCAAAAAGTATTAAGGGTGGTGTAAAAATTACTATATAAAAAATTGTAAATAGTTCTGTTTTTTTTGTTGCAGATTTTGCTGTTTTGGCTAAAAAAAAACGGCCTCACAAAAGCTGCATAATCGTCCTAATGCTAGGTGTGGTGTCTACTGTATAATAGGGGAGTCCTAAGCATAGGAAATCAGAGGATCCTCGGATGGAGTCGGGGTACTGCCCAATAATGGGGCTCCAGCCACAGCAGGCCAATGATTTCCAGCAAAGGATCCTACGATCTGTACTTTTGTATAATATAGGGGGACAAGCCAAGAATCTGTTTCTCCGGGAGCCCAAGTTACCCTGCGCCGTATAGAACACGCAGCCCTTTTAACATAATTGAAGAACTTGAAATCCTTTTTTTTTTTTTTTTTTTTTTTTTTCTCTCTCCTCTGGTGAGTCTTAAAATAGATCATTTTATGGTTTTAATAAATCATATTCCTATACCACAAATGTATGTAGGGAGGAACTGCCATCCAGGGGATTGCAGGAGTATTGCAATACTTTTAGCTCTGATCGTTATTTAAGCGTTCAATATCAATCACATGGTTATTACGTCTTCACCTTTGCTGGATCTTCACTTGTGTATTGCATTGACAGCTACACTGCACAGTATATACAGTATAGTGGTTTGTGTGCGGGACGTACAGATATAGCAGAGTTGACCCGAACTTCTGCAATTGCTGAAATAGTATGAGATCTTATCACAGAAGACAGCTGAATCCTGGTACTGTTAGCAAAGTAGTGGACTCTGGCCCAGATTTCCTAATAGTTGCGTTTACGTTTTTTCAGGTCTGCTTGGGGACCCGAAGAACAAAAACCTAATGTGCTTACAAAGCAGTTACCCACGGAAACCTGCAGACTCCATAGACCAGGGGTAGGGAAACTTCAGCACTCCAGCTGTTGCACAACTACAACTCCCAACATGCATACTTGCTCTGCTGTTCTTGGAAGTGAATGGAGCACGTTGGGCGTTGTAGTTTCACAGCAGCTGGAGAGCCAAGGTTCCCTACCCCTGCCATAGACTCTAATGGGGTCCGTTGGGTTTCTGCCCAACAAAATGTGGAGAGAAGAGTCCTGCGGAATCAGGGATGGAAACCTCAAACGTAGACCAGGCGCAGGTGTGAACCAAGCCTTTGTCAGTCTGAAAATCCAGACCTACTACTAGAAATGCAAACGATTTTAGCTCAATCTAGATGTGCTACGTTGCGTGAAAGATGCGCCACATTGACGCCAGTGTCTTGTCGTGACCCCGTTCGTATAGCTGACCTTCTGTTTTCTGTACACGTGTTATGTTTGCACAGGGTCAGATGCAGTATAGTAAGATAAGATAAGATAATCCTTTAATAGTCCCACCATAGTAGAGATATAATGTAAGCTTCAGTACAGATGAATTTTCCGGAAGTTGACTGCACGCATTGGACAATATTATTTTTTAATGCCTGGTTGTGACGTCACCGTTGTGTCTCCTTTGCTGTGTATTTATAGAATTAATCCAAAAACAGGGGCATGCCATCCTATATATAAAAAACACAAAAGCAACATAAGCGTCCTGCGGGGTTGGTGCTAACTAGTCTGTATATGGCATTCCTTTCTATGTTGGGCTCATATATACTATGTACATATGGGTAGTACACTGAACCCAGTGGGTCGATACGTTACTTTATTGTATTTACCATATTGAGAGCCCTCACTCAGTCGAATGCTTTATCTCTTGTATTTTAACCAGTATTGATACAATAACGTTACATTCATTATTGGATTTTTGAGCTTTGTCTGGATATTTGCTGTTGAATTCCTTTGTGTAGGTCAATATTCTGCATAAGGCAAAACTTTGAAATATTGAAAAGCCACAATTGATTCCATTATATCTTTTTCTTTGTATAATTCACATTCCTGGGATTGATTTACAAATGTTGATGCAAAATACTGACCACAATTCTGCAATGTGAAAATGGCCAGACGCTCACTTGTCTTCGGTAGGAATAAAGGAAGTCTGCCAATGGTATTGACCCCATTTAAACTTATTACAACGCCGGATAGGGGGTGAAAGAGACATTACCAAGTATGCCGCTATTCATAGTGTAGGTGCACACACGGGGGAGGGGAGACACAGGCTGGGGTACAGTGCGGAAAGCCCAAGCACTTGCCTTGCTCAGGAATGGGGAGGGGGCACTTACATATAGGAAAATAATCAGATTTCTTGTCTTGTTAGACCACGTTCAGCATAAGGAGGTGCATTTAGTAATGTCGTCTTCCCCCCTCCCTGGGCGATGGCTCTGACACGCTCCCTATAACTTCTATTGTATTGATCTGAAGGTGCAGCTTCATTCTGAAATCATATGGACCAGTTTTAGGTTGCAATTCAGACACCAAATGAATACACTTCTAAATGTATCTTTCCCATATGGACAACATCTGCAGATTGTCTGAGAAATCGATCATCTTGAGGAATCACTCATGTTGTTATTACATAAGATAAGAGGCTGGAAAGAAATCTGTAGAATTCAGGGACCTATGTCCGATATTACAGCTGGGAATCGATGTGAACGCAATGTATTCAGCTTCACAGCGGGTTCTCAGATTGGTTTAGCCCTGAATTTCTTATATGTCTTCTCATGCCACCTTGTGCATCGGAGCTGGGCACATGATTTTATGTCCCATATATCGTGCCATATATCATGTACAGACATGGCAGGGTTATCCCGAACTTCTGCAATTTCCTGTAAAGTAGAGAGACCTGTTTGACCCATTGGTGGCATTTGTATGTGTTTTGTCATGGACAGCTACAAGAGACTTCATTGCAGATATGGTCATAAATAGCAGAAGAATAGCACAGCATGCAGCATTTCTGGTCCAATGATGGGTACCATGGTGAATTCCCATAGAACGAGGGCCGTCAGGTGCCATTGGCTTGTCAGTAGGCTGATCCCTCACAGCCTCAGTTTATGGTGCAGATGTAAGGTTGGCCATTGGCCAGTACTAAGCATGCTTGTTATTTCTGTTGTGGTGACATGGATCCTTCCTCGGTATAAACTGAATTATCCAAGTCCTGTGCAGGCGGCTGCAGACAGCGCCGGGATCGCTCTGATGTGTCTGATGTAATTAAAGGTTTTCCAGGCAGGAACAACACTCATTATACTTTCATCACGCGTCCTCCGCCTGGTTACCTCCAATAGATCACTTGTGCGGGGGCCTAGCGCAGGACATGCATCCACTCCACCGTTCTCACGCTGTTCTAGGCCTTTTATCTTACCATCGACCTATTGGCATGTTTTATGCATCTGGTAAAGACTGGTCTGCGGAGAGGTTAACGACAAAGCGAAGAACTGGACCAACCCACCAACCTGGAAACATGTGGCCGTGTATGGCTGCCCGGCAGGGCCTGAATAAGGGTTATTGCTGCAGTCAGTCATGTTATCCTAGTTCTTCCGTTCTTAGGTCTTGGTATGTTATACATTGTGTCGTTGCTTTCAGGCAGTCCGATAATGATATACGCCACATCTCCAGTTATACTTCTTGACAGGACCTGTCACACCGTGTTTATTCGCTATTGGATTGTACTTTAACCCCTGTCAGTCAGAAGAGGCCTCGCTGCATTAGCTCCACTTCTGTATAGTAACCCGGAGAAGGACCTACTATAGGACTTAAAGGGATTTCATGGCCCTGAGGTTAAAAATTAAGGGATGGCACGGAAGGGGTTCAAAATAACAAAAGCAACAGAACCTACCTATGATTTCCAATCCCCCCCCACACCCGACCGTTATTCCAGAACTTCAGAGATGATGAGATGATCCGTCCTCTGTAGTCTGTGTTGGGTGGTCAGGTACGGCATTGGTGCAGCGGTTCCAGTTCCTATATGACCACTCCCGTCTGACCATTGAGGCCAGTAGTTTGTTGCGACGTGCAAGGAATGCACATCATTGCTACAGGAAGATAAACTAGGACTGAAGGAAATTTCCAGGATTTATCCTTATTATAGATCCTTAAAGGGATTTTACCATTAAAATCACATTTTTTTTTCTCATTGACACATAGGTTTAGCCTTGAGAAAGCCTCTTCCTCTCCTACCTTTAGATGTCTTCTCCGTGCCGCCGTCTGGTAGAAATCCCGGTTTTCGTCTTTATGCAAATGAGTTCTCTCGCAGCACTGTTTTAGTTATTATTTATTTATTATCACCAGTTTATTAAGCAGATCCACATTGATATAATTCTTACAGTAGGAAAATACATGAATTCTTACATGATGAGAGCTCAGCCAGAAAAATGGGTTGTCTAGAGTACATTGAAAAAAAACTAAAAAAAATGGCAAAATATCTCCAGCACGGACGACCTACGACCTGAGTATGAGCCGGATTATATGTGACTGTCACTAATGTAACATATATATATATGATGGATGTGTCGGCCCTGGAGATGATTACATACATGCAATTGTAGCTTGTTTTCTTGTGCTCTAGCAAACCGTACTCCATCCCTAAGACCAAAGCTTCAAACACCTGCTGCAACCTAATACATGTTCCAGGCGGCAGGGTCCGGAATCATCCAGGCGGCTGAAAATATCAGAATGACATGATTGTGCACTTATCTGGCCCATCAACAGCTCAATGATATTACACTGCACTGAAGCATTGATTGATCTCCCATTTGTAGGATAATCCAGTTTTCTGTTTGTGGACGAGGCCACAGACGGTTCCATATTGAAAAATCCCTTCCACAAATTTATTGGAAAGCTCTTTACACTGTGGCCAGTATTCTGCAGCAGGAGGCGTAAGCTAAAACCCGGAGTGGGGCCAGGACACGGTAAAGGTACAAAGCTTTCCATAGTCTGGATAGGTCTTCCTGGAAAATACTAAGAACATATATGTGACATGTATGCTACATCCTTTATTTAAAGCTCCTCTGTCCTATGCTTCAGTGAAGAATTTGATTTCATAGCTTATATATGTATGCCCCGTATACCAAATTACTATGCATTTTTAAAGCTGCACATCTGTACCAGTAATTGGTTAATAAGTACACCCATATGCCCTTAGTATTTGGAGTGATGTCTGAGTGTCTATGGTTGCTACAGCATACTCTTCCTTTGTTTACCTGGTGTAGCTTCCTGCTTTGTAGCTTCTATCCCAGTTCCCTCTCACTCGGCCTCCCTCCTCTCTCACTCCATTACACTCCCCCTCCCTGTCTCACTAACCTAGTGATCCTGCCCATTACTAGTCCCTCCCCCCGTCTCCCTAGCTAGCTGCCCACTACTAGCATAGAGGAAGAAGGGGAGGAGCCATTCCTGGACACAGGAAAGCTTGGTAAGTATTGATGGGGATGGTGGGGGGAGAGTAATGGTGACGTTCAGTCTTGGAAGCGGTGAAACAGAACGTCAATGGATTGTCAGAGAGTGTCCCTGGGGCGGTCACATGACGAGTCCAGGAATATGGGTAAATATGGGTAAATTAGAAGTTAGGCGGGCGAGGGGGTTTAGTTTAATGGTTAATTCTTAGTCTATCCTGGACAACCCCTATAAGTTGGTTGCACATATTCTAATCACTGCCATGAATGGACGGCACAGGGGATACACGGACGTCCTCTGTGTGCCGCCTGTGCACCAGCTTTGCTTTCGCGGCCCCTTTCATTCTGTGAATAGAAGCAGTGCCATGAAATCGGACAGGAATAGGACCTGCTGCAGATTTTGTGGGATCAGAAATATACTTGATTTAAAAGACGTTTTTGGCTTTTTTTTGTATAATATTGCTGCTGAGGGTCTCATAAACATACCTCCCCCCCCCCAAACATTCCCTTACTCCACAGGCCTCTGTCAGCGTCGGCGGCACCCCTCTTCTATATACTGGCTGACATCACTGGTGACGTCCCCATTCTGCTAGGGGACTACTGCAGCCAATCACAGGCCCCGACAGTGACTGCCGTTTGTGGAGAGGTGACCACTGAGGCCTGCGATTGGTTGCAGCGGTCTTCTGGATCTCTAATATGAAGACAAATTTTCCATTGTTTGGTGTGTGTAACTCTTATGGAGACCTGTACGTTTCCACACAAGCGAATGGTGTAGTCTGATCCCGCACACATACAGCGATTCTTGCTTCTTATTACGTTGGGCTGGCCACACATTTCCCTGGATTTTGTTGCAATTGCTATTGGAAATGGTCCCTTTGGGTTCTAGGCCTCTCCATTTTGCTGCGTTTCTCTACTATACCTGCAGGTCCTTATTTCTTGTGGTCGTGCTGCATCATTTTTACCAAGTAAATCTACATAATACAAGTGTAACGTTACATTCCCTTGACGCTTTCCCTAATAAAACCCTTTTGTAGGAAAGACCATCTTGTGAGTCCATGCTGTAAATAAGAGCCCTTTAAATAAGAGCCTTTAATATCTGCAGACAACTCATTATCGTAATCACTTAAGAGCTCCGTCCAGTATACACTTGAGTCATCCTCAGGGAAACCTGCCGCAAACCTGTGTCCAAAAAGTGCGAAACGTAAACGCAGAATCATTATATCATCTCTGTATATTATCAATGCAGGTCATGGATGTCGCCTGGATATAAGGAGGGGGAGGGGTGACACAGGCAAAGCATGGTGAAATAGGAGTCATGGCGGCCATAGACAAGACATGCTTGTTAGTGGATCCTATTGATTTTGGCAGAATCAACAGACAGTCTGCTTGGATTGCCAAACCTGTGTCTGTCTGGTGTTGGTCTGAGCTACTAATGTCTGTACATGAGGGAATCTTCAGCAAAAAGTCTGCTATGGCAGGTGTGGGAATTATCTAGATAAAATCAACTGAAATAAAGTAAAATAGAAAATAAAATAAAATACAGCCTTAACTTCAGGCAAAAATGAATACAAACACAAAACCTGCTCGTCCGAGCAATAACTAAACACAAAACGCATCCCTCACTATACAAGTGACTTCCTAGCAGCCACTTGGGTGAATACAATAAGAAACATAAACACCCGCAGGTTTTCCCACCAGAACATCAGTTTTCCCACAGACCCAGACACGTCCTGTCTAGGGTTGAGGGATTGGGAAAGATCGGATCCCGATTGGCGATTGAGCAAATTTCACGATCGGGATCGGCTGGAAAATGATTGGAAATTGGATTTAAAATCGATCCTGAAATCTCAAGATCGGCTCAACCCCAGTCCTGTCTCTCCCAGGGTGCGCCCAGAAGTGCAGGATCTGCAGCCTTTCATGGCCTAGTAAAAAAAAAACCCAGCTGGGAAAGATTTACGGGTAAGGCTCGGTTCCCATCTGTGGACCCCATTATAGTCTATAGGATCCGGAGGTTGTCGTGGGCAACCACGGATTGTTTCCATTTGGAGGGTCTTCTTGGGGAACCCCTGAACGGAAACCCGAGCGCAGGTGTGAACCTATAAAAAAAACAAAAAACTTGGAAGTCTTCAGTGATTGATCCATTTTTTACTGGCTAACTAACAATGATGACCGATTACAAGCTTCCCAAGCTGGCGGCTTCTTCCTCAGGTGTTTATGGTGAGAACCTTGTGGAAGAGAATTAGGTTTGTTATTTTGACTAGTTATCAGTAATAGATATTTTATGGACTGTCACAAAATCTCTGAATGTTTGTAGGTTTTTATGTGCAGATTGCAGGCCATGTTTCCTATATAGAACATGAGTGACGGCAACTTTTCTCTTTCTGTTGGTTGTCACGAATTCAAGATTGGATGTGACTCTCAATCAGATTGCATTCTAAGATAGTTGTCTGCCTGTATGGGATCCCACCCAGCGTACAGAGCAATTCCTGTGCAGAAAATTAGCGCCCGCACAAACCTTACACCTGTTGCTACTGTACAGCCCGAATCCTACACATCGGATGCCAAAGGCGACTCTGGCACGTTGTTCTTGTGCGTCCTGACTGTACGACCAGCCCGGGGTTTAGCTAATGGGTAGAAGATAACGTCATGCTATCTCTTGTTTATTTTGCTGAAGTCGGACATCATGTGCTTTATAGTGATGGTAAATTGATATTAATCACCGCACATCTAAATGGTTTGCAGAATTCTTCTGATGACCCAGTAATTAGGTAAATGCAGATTATTCTCCGTCTGCCAGATTTTATGGAGTTTTTAGAGATGAAATGCATTTAGTCTTGTTACATTTGCAGTTTTTAGCGAGTGATAAATATTTGAGGGCCAACTTTTTACAGGGCTTCACTGTAATAGACTGAACAAGTGGAGCTGTATTAGTTTGCATGCGTTTTCCAGGGTATGTTGTACATTGCTTATGTCATTGCTTTGTACTGTATGATCTGCACAGGTTATAGATAATACTATATTTTCGCTCACATGAGTGTTCTTATTGCATTGCAGGCTCTTTTAATAGAAGAAGACGAAATTCCATATTTGTTACTGTGACGCTCTTCCTGGTATCCATATTAATTTTAACTGTGGGTCTGGCTGCAACCACCAGAACTGAAAATGTCACTGTGGGAGGCTACTACCCTGGCGTAATAGTAAGTCTGAACGGTTTACAGTCGTTTTTGTATAACTGTAATAGGTTGGAATCTGTAAGCAAAATTTGTCTAGTTTTCGAAGTTCTGCCGCAAACATGTAGGAATGCTGCTTAAAGGGAACCTTTCATGTCCTCCTGCACCTGCGGTTTTATATTCCGCTACAAAGCTGACAGTGAACTGAATTTGGCACATTGTCGGCGTTCCCACTATGTCCCCCGAGGCTGGAGATATCGGTGTCGTTACTGATATCTCTTCATTGTCAGACAGTGGTCCGTAGCCCTGTACTGTCAGAGGGGGTGTTCCTTACCGCCCAGCCATGATGCTAAGCTGTGAGGAACGTCCCCCCTCCTCCTGACAGTACTTGTCTATAGACTAGACTGGGGGGCATTTCCCTAGCCCGCAGTCTGCTAGCCCTATGAACCTAACTAACTAAGTCAGTCCCCCAACTCCCTCCCTACTCCATCATACTTACCTGTCTTCTTTCCCTGGAGTTCACATTCTTCTTTGCCGCTGTCTCCTCATTTGCCCGTGTCTGCGCAATAAAGCCGCTCTGTTGTGCATACGTGAGAGGCCCGCTGCTTCTCCTATACGGTTTACTGGCCTTCTATTGCGCAGGCACCGGCTCCCCTGAAAGAAGTGACGTCCAGCAGAAGAAGAAGACATGAAGACAGGTGAGTATGGTTGGGTTGGGGAAAGGAGTATTGATGACGTTCTTTTTTCCGGGAAATCAGAAAATGTTCATAGGGCGGTCACATGACCACATCAGGGATATGGGTAGATGTACATTGTTTTTTTGTTTTTAAGGTGTAAATTAGAAGTTAGGCGGGGGAGGGGGTTTAGCTTAGTGTCTTTGTTCTCCATAAGAAGCAATACAGTGCAGAGTATAGAGATGAAAGCTGCTATGGGCGACTAGTTGTACGTTATTTCATAAAGTATTATTCACTAACAAATCTCTATATGCAAATGACTAAATAGTATTATGCAAATGACTATATAGTATTATGCAAATGACTATCTAGTATTAGGACTGATAACAGACTCATTCCATGTGGGAGTCTGGACTGCAATGCGTTGCTTTCTGGAGCTGGATCTTGAATATTTCAGAATCCGCCAATAGTTCATATAACACAGATTTGTCTTTTTGTCCTCAGCTTGGATTTGGATCCATCCTTGGAATAATTGGATCCAATTTAATAGAGAATAAGCGGCAGATGGTAAGTGTGAACCATTGTGCGATACAAAGCAAATGTCATCTCAACGAAAAAGAAATTGTAACTTGTAACGAAGAAATCTAGGACATCTCTGTTCCTATGTCCCCGGTTACTAAGCCGGCTGACTCTTCTTTTATCTGTGTACAGTGCTTGGTTCTAGTTCACACTCTGCACTGATATCGCACTTTTTCCAATAATTCTACTAAAATTTCAGTAAACAGCAGCAGGTTTAGTATCAGAGCAGCGGAGACTGGATGTGTTCTGTAAGTCTAGAGCAATAATGATGTATTAGGGGATTATTAGCTAAGTCAAGGTTCACACCAGCGCCGGCTCTCTGTGATTGGGTCTGTTAGGGGACCTGAATGATGGAGAGGTGGGCCACTAAAACACTGCTTACACTTGGAGCCCACGTGGACCCCATTGACTTGGGTGTCCATTGTTTTGAAACTGCAAATGGTTAATTTTTGGTGGACACTTTGACATGGGAACCTTGGACCTTACCAATCAGCCAACTAGGAATGGCGGGGCCCCAGGGTGAACATTTGACATGGGGGCCCCCCAGTGCCCTGAACCGCCCTAATCCGCCTCCCTGCACAAACCGGATTCCTGCCACTCTATTATTCCCCCATAGTGGCCCCTGCACACAGTATTATCCCCCATAGTGGCCCCTGCACACAGTATTATCCCCCATAGTGGCCCCTGCACACAGTATTATCCCCCATAGTGGCCCCTGCACACAGTATTATCCCCCATAGTGGCCCCTGCACACAGTATTATCCCCCATAGTGGCCCCTGCACACAGTATTATCCCCCATAGTGGCCCCTGCACACAGTATTATCCCCCATAGTGGCCCCTGCACACAGTATTATCCCCCACAGTGGCCCCTGCACACAGTATTATGTCCCACAGTGGCCCCTGCACACAGTATTATGCCCCACAGTGGCCCCTGCACACAGGATTATCCCCCACAGTGGCCCCTGCACACAGTATTATGTCCCATAGTGGCCCCTGCACACAGTATTATGTCCCATAGTGGCCCCTGCACACAGTATTATGTCCCATAGTGGCCCCTGCACACAGTATTATGTCCCATAGTGGCCCCTGCACACAGTATTATGTCCCATAGTGGCCCCTGCACACAGTATTATGTCCCATAGTGGCCCCTGCACACAGTATTATGTCCCATAGTGGCCCCTGCACACAGTATTATGTCCCATAGTGGCCCCTGCACACAGTATTATGTCCCATAGTGGCCCCTGCACACAGTATTATGTCCCATAGTGGCCCCTGCACACAGTATTATGTCCCATAGTGGCCCCTGCACACAGTATTATGTCCCATAGTGGCCCCTGCACACAGTATTATCCCCCACAGTGGCCCCTGCACACAGTATTATGTCCCATAGTGGCCCCTGCACACAGTATTATCCCCCCATAGTGGCCCCTGCACACAGTATTATCCCCCACAGTGGCCCCTGCACACAGTATTATGTCCCACAGTGGCCCCTGCACACAGTATTATGCCCCACAGTGGCCCCTGCACACAGGATTATCCCCCACAGTGGCCCCTGCACACAGTATTATGTCCCATAGTGGCCCCTGCACACAGTATTATGTCCCATAGTGGCCCCTGCACACAGTATTATGTCCCATAGTGGTCCCTGCACACAGTATTATGTCCCATAGTGGCCCCTGCACACAGTATTATGTCCCATAGTGGCCCCTGCACACAGTATTATGTCCCATAGTGGCCCCTGCACACAGTATTATCCCCCACAGTGGCCCCTGCACACAGTATTATGTCCCATAGTGGCCCCTGCACACAGTATTATGTCCCATAGTGGCCCCTGCACACAGTATTATGTCCCATAGTGGCCCCTGCACACAGTATTATGTCCCATAGTGGCCCCTGCACACAGTATTATCCCCCACAGTGGCCCCTGCACACAGTATTATGTCCCATAGTGGCCCCTGCACACAGTATTATCCCCCCATAGTGGCCCCTGCACACAGTATTATCCCCCACAGTGGCCCCTGCACACAGTATTATGTCCCACAGTGGCCCCTGCACACAGTATTATGCCCCACAGTGGCCCCTGCACACAGGATTATCCCCCACAGTGGCCCCTGCACACAGTATTATGTCCCATAGTGGCCCCTGCACACAGTATTATGTCCCATAGTGGTCCCTGCACACAGTATTATGTCCCATAGTGGCCCCTGCACACAGTATTATGTCCCATAGTGGCCCCTGCACACAGTATTATGTCCCATAGTGGCCCCTGCACACAGTATTATGTCCCATAGTGGCCCCTGCACACAGTATTATACCCCATAGTGACCCCTGCACACAGTATTATGTCCCATAGTGACCCCTGCACACAGTATTATGTCCCATAGTGGCCCCTGCACACAGTATTATGTCCCATAGTGACCCCTGCACACAGTATTATGTCCCATAGTGGCCCCTGCACACAGTATTATGTCCCATAGTGACCCCTGCACACAGTATTATGTCCCATAGTGGCCCCTGCACACAGTATTATGTCCCATAGTGACCCCTGCACACAGTATTATGTCCCATAGTGGCCCCTGCACACAGTATTATGTCCCATAGTGGCCCCTGCACACAGTATTATCCCCCATAGTGGCCCCTGCACACAGTATTATGTCCCATAGTGGCCCCTGCACACAGTATTATCCCCCACAGTGGCTCCTGCACACAGTATTATGTCCCATAGTGACCCCTGCACACAGTATTATCCCCCATAGTGGTCCCTGCACACAGTATTATGTCCATAGTGGCCCCTGCACACAGTATTATCCCCCATAGTGGCCCCTGCACACAGTATTATGTCCATAGTGGCCCCTGCACACAGTATTATGTCCCATAGTGGCCCCTGCACACAGTATTATCCCCCATAGTGGCCCCTGCACACAGTATTATGTCCATAGTGGCCCCTGCACACAGTATTATGTCCCATAGTGGCCTCTGCACACAGTATTATCCCCCATAGTGGTCCCTGCACACAGTATTATTCCCCCATAGTGGCCCCTGCACACAGTATTATGTCCCATAGTGACCCCTGCACACAGTATTATTCCCCCATAGTGGCCCCTGCACACAGTATTATTCCCCCATAGTGGCCCCTGCACACAGTATTATGCCCCATAGTGGCCTCTGCACACAGTATTATCCCCCATAGTGGCCCCTGCACACAGTATTATGTCCCATAGTGACCCCTGCACACAGTATTATCCCCCATAGTGGCCCCTGCACACAGTATTATGTCCCATAGTGGCCCCTGCACACAGTATTATGTCCCATAGTGGCCCCTGCACACAGTATTATGTCCCATAGTGTCTTCTGCACACAGTATTATCCCCCATAGTGACCCCTGCACACAGTATTATCCCCCATAGTGGCCCCTGCACACAGTATTATGTCCCATAGTGGCCCCTGCACACAGTATTATGTCCCATAGTGTCTTCTGCACACAGTATTATCCCCCATAGTGACCCCTGCACACAGTATTATCCCCCATAGTGGCCCCTGCACACAGTATTATGTCCCATAGTGGCCCCTGCACACAGTATTATGTCCCATAGTGGCCCCTGCACACAGTATTATGTCCCATAGTGTCTTCTGCACACAGTATTATCCCCCATAGTGACCCCTGCACACAGTATTATGTCCCATAGTGGACCCTTCACACAGTATTATGTCCCATAGTGGCCCCTGCACACAGTATTATGCCCCATAGTGGCCCCTGCACACAGTATTATGTCCCATAGTGGCCCCTGCACACAGTATTATGTCCCATAGTGGCCCCTGCACACAGTATTATGTCCCATAGTGACCCCTGCACACAGTATTATTCCCCCATAGTGGCCCCTGCACACAGTATTATTCCCCCATAGTGGCCCCTGCACACAGTATTATGCCCCATAGTGGCCTCTGCACACAGTATTATCCCCCATAGTGGCCCCTGCACACAGTATTATGTCCCATAGTGACCCCTGCACACAGTATTATCCCCCATAGTGGCCCCTGCACACAGTATTATGTCCCATAGTGGCCCCTGCACACAGTATTATGTCCCATAGTGGCCCCTGCACACAGTATTATGTCCCATAGTGTCTTCTGCACACAGTATTATCCCCCATAGTGACCCCTGCACACAGTATTATCCCCCATAGTGGCCCCTGCACACAGTATTATGTCCCATAGTGGCCCCTGCACACAGTATTATGTCCCATAGTGTCTTCTGCACACAGTATTATCCCCCATAGTGACCCCTGCACACAGTATTATGTCCCATAGTGGCCCCTGCACACAGTATTATGTCCCATAGTGGCCCCTGCACACAGTATTATGTCCCATAGTGGCCCCTGCACACAGTATTATGTCCCATAGTGTCTTCTGCACACAGTATTATCCCCCATAGTGACCCCTGCACACAGTATTATGTCCCATAGTGGACCCTTCACACAGTATTATGTCCCATAGTGGCCCCTGCACACAGTATTATGCCCCATAGTGGCCCCTGCACACAGTATTATGTCCCATAGTGGCCCCTGCACACAGTATTATGTCCCATAGTGGCCCCTGCACACAGTATTATGTCCCATAGTGGTCCCTGCACACAGTATTATGTCCCATAGTGACCCCTGCACACAGTATTATCCCCCATAGTGGCCCCTGCACACAGTATTATGTCCCATAGTGGCCCCCTGCACACAGTATTATCCCCCATAGTGGCCCCTGCACACAGTATTATGTCCCATAGTGGCCCCTGCACACAGTATTATGTCCCATAGTGTCTTCTGCACACAGTATTATGTCCCATAGTGGCCCCTGCACACAGTATTATGTCCCATAGTGGCCCCTGCACACAGTATTATGTCCCATAGTGGCCCCTGCACACAGTATTATGTCCCATAGTGGCCCCTGCACACAGTATTATGTCCCATAGTGGCACTTGCACACAGTATTATCCCCCATAGTGGCCCCTGCACACAGTATTATGTCCCATAGTGGCCCCTGCACACAGTATTATGTCCCATAGTGGCCCCCGCACACAGTATTATGTCCCATAGTGACCCCTGCACACAGTATTATGCCCCATAGTGGCCCCTGAACACAGTATTATGTCCCATAGTGGCCCCTGCACACAGAATTATCCCCCACAGTGGCCCCTGCACACAGTATTATGTCCCACAGTGGCCCCTGCACACAGTATTATGTCCCATAGTGGCCCCTGCACACAGTATTATGTCCCATAGTGGCCCCTGCACACAGTATTATACCCCATAGTGGCCCCTGCGCACAGTATTATGTCCCATATTGACCCCTGCACACAGTATTATGCCCCATAGTGGCCCCTGCACACAGTATTATGTCCCATAGTGGCCCCTGCACACAGTATTATGTCCCATAGTGGCCCCTGCACACAGTATTATGTCCCATAGTGGCCCCTGCACACAGTATTATACCCCATAGTGGCCCCTGCACACAGTATTATGTCCCATAGTGGCCCCTGCACACAGTATTATGTCCCATAGTGTCTTCTGCACACAGTATTATCCCCCATAGTGGCCTCTGCACACAGTATTATGTCCCATAGTGACCCCTGCATACAGTATTATCCCCATAGTGGCCCCTGCACACAGTATTATCCCCCACAGTGGCCCCTGCACACAGTATTATGTCCCATAGTGGCCCCTGCACACAGTATTATGTCCCATAGTGGCCCCTGCACACAGTATTATGTCCCATAGTGGCCCCTGCACACAGTATTATGTCCCATAGTGGCCCCTGCACACAGTATTATGTCCCATAGTGGCCCCTGCACACAGTATTATGTCCCATAGTGACCCTTGCACACAGTATTATGTCCCATAGTGGCCCCTGCACACAGTATTATGTCCCATAGTGGCCCCTGCACACAGTATTATGTCCCATAGTGTCTTCTGCACACAGTATTATGTCCCATAGTGGCCCCTGCACACAGTATTATGTCCCATAGTGGCCCCTGCACACAGTATTATCCCCCATAGTGGCCCCTGCACACAGTATTATGTCCCACAGTGGCCCCTGCACACAGTATTATCCCCCATAGTGGCCCCTGCACACAGTATTATGTCCCATAGTGGCCCCTGCACACAGTATTATGTCCCATAGTGACCCCTGCACACAGTATTATGCCCCATAGTGGCCCCTGCACACAGTATTATGTCCCATAGTGGCCCCTGCACACAGAATTATCCCCCACAGTGGCCCCTGCACACAGTATTATGTCCCACAGTGGCCCCTGCACACAGTATTATGTCCCATAGTGGCCCCTGCACACAGTATTATGTCCCATAGTGGCCCCTGCACACAGTATTATGTCCCATAGTGGCCCCTGCACACAGTATTATACCCCATAGTGGCCCCTGCACACAGTATTATGTCCCATAGTGGCCCCTGCACACAGTATTATGTCCCATAGTGTCTTCTGCACACAGTATTATACCCCATAGTGGACCCTTCACACAGTATTATCCCCCATAGTGGCCCCTGCACACAGTATTATGTCCCATAGTGACCCCTGCATACAGTATTATCCCCATAGTGGCCCCTGCACACAGTATTATCCCCCACAGTGGCCCCTGCACACAGTATTATGTCCCATAGTGGCCCCTGCACACAGTATTATGTCCCATAGTGGCCCCTGCACACAGTATTATGTCCCATAGTGGCCCCTGCACACAGTATTATGTCCCATAGTGGCCCCTGCACACAGTATTATGTCCCATAGTGACCCTTGCACACAGTATTATGTCCCATAGTGGCCCCTGCACACAGTATTATGTCCCATAGTGGCCCCTGCACACAGTATTATGTCCCATAGTGGCTCCTGCACACAGTATTATGTCCCATAGTGGCCCCTGCACACAGTATTATCCCCCATAGTGGCCCCTGCACACAGTATTATCCCCCATAGTGGCCCCTGCACACAGTATTATGTCCCATAGTGACCCCTGCACACAGTATTATGTCCCATAGTGGCACCTGCACACAGTATTATCCCCCATAGTGGCCCCTGCACACAGTATTATGTCCCATAGTGGCCCCTGCACACAGTATTATCCCCCATAGTGGCCCCTGCACACAGTATTATGTCCCATAGTGGCCCCTGCACACAGAATTATCCCCCACAGTGGCCCCTGCACACAGTATTATGTCCCACAGTGGCCCCTGCACACAGTATTATGTCCCATAGTGACCCCTGCACACAGTATTATGTCCCATAGTGTCTTCTGCACACAGTATTATGTCCCATAGTGGCCCCTGCACACAGTATTATGTCCCATAGTGGCCCCTGCACACAGTATTATGTCCCATAGTGGCTCCTGCACACAGTATTATGTCCCATAGTGGCACCTGCACACAGTATTATCCCCCATAGTGGCCCCTGCACACAGTATTATGTCCCATAGTGGCCCCTGCACACAGTATTATGTCCCATAGTGGCCCCTGCACACAGTATTATGCCCCGTAGTGGCCTCTGCACACAGTATTATGTCCCGTAGTGGCCCCTGCACACAGTATTATGTCCCATAGTGGTCCCTGCACACAGTATTATGTCCCATAGTGGCCCCTGCACACAGTATTATGTCCCATAGTGGTCCCTGCACACAGTATTATGTCCCATAGTGGCCCCTGCACACAGTATTATGTCCCATAGTGGCCCCTGCACACAGTATTATGTCCCATAGTGGCCCCTGCACACAGTATTATGTCCCATAGTGGCCCCTGCACACAGTATTATCCCCCATAGTGGCCCCTGCACACAGTATTATGTCCCATAGTGGTCCCTGCACACAGTATTATGTCCCATAGTGGCCCTTTCACACAGTATTATGCCCCATAGTGGTCCCTGCACACAGTATTATGCCCCATAGTGGCCCCTGCACACAGTATTATGCCCCATAGTGGTCCCTGCACACAGTATTATGCCCCATAGTGGCCCCTGCACACAGTATTATGTCCCATAGTGGCCCCTGCACACAGTATTATGTCCCATAGTGGCCCCTGCACACAGTATTATGCCCCATAGTGGCCCCTGCACACAGTATTATGTCCCATAGTGGCCCCTGCACACAGTATTATGTCCCATAGTGGCCCCTGCACACAGTATTATGCCCCATAGTGGCCCCTGCACACAGTATTATGTCCCATAGTGGCCCCTGCACACAGTATTATGTCCCATAGTGGCCCCTGCACACAGTATTATGTCCCATAGTGGCCCCTGCACACAGTATTATGTCCCATAGTGGCACCTGCACACAGTATTATCCCCCATAGTGGCCCCTGCACACAGTATTATGTCCCATAGTGGTCCCTGCACACAGTATTATGTCCCATAGTGGCCCCTGCACACAGTATTATGCCCCATAGTGGTCCCTGCACACAGTATTATGTCCCATAGTGGCCCCTGCACACAGTATTATGTCCCATAGTGGCCCCTGCACACAGTATTATGCCCCATAGTGGCCCCTGCACACAGTATTATGTCCCACAGTGGCCCCTGCACACAGAATTATCCCCCACAGTGGCCCCTGCACACAGTATTATGTCCCACAGTGGCCCCTGCACACAGTATTATGTCCCACAGTGGCCCCTGCACACAGTATTATGTCCCACAGTGGCCCCTGCACACAGTATTATGTCCCACAGTGGCCCCTGCACACAGTATTATGTCCCACAGTGGCCCCTGCACACAGTATTATACCCCATAGTGGCCCCTGCGCACAGTATTATGTCCCATATTGACCCCTGCACACAGTATTATGCCCCATAGTGGCCCCTGCACACAGTATTATGTCCCATAGTGTCTTCTGCACACAGTATTATACCCCATAGTGGCCCCTGCACACAGTATTATGTCCCATAGTGGCCCCTGCACACAGTTTTATGTCCCATAGTGACCCCTACATACAGTATTATCCCCATAGTGGCCCCTGCACACAGTATTATCCCCCACAGTGGCCCCTGCACACAGTATTATGTCCCATAGTGACCCCTACATACAGTATTATCCCCATAGTGGCCCCTGCACACAGTATTATCCCCCACAGTGGCCCCTGCACACAGTATTATGTCCCATAGTGGCCCCTGCACACAGTATTATGTCCCATAGTGGCCCCTGCACACAGTATTATGTCCCATAGTGGCCCCTGCACACAGTATTATGTCCCATAGTGGCCCCTGCACACAGTATTATGTCCCATAGTGACCCCTGCACACAGTATTATGTCCCATAGTGGCCCCTGCACACAGTATTATGTCCCATAGTGGCCCCTGCACACAGTATTATGTCCCATAGTGTCTTCTGCACACAGTATTATGTCCCATAGTGGCCCCTGCACACAGTATTATGTCCCATAGTGGCCCCTGAACACAGTATTATGTCCCATAGTGGTCCCTGCACACAGTATTATGCCCCATAGTGGCCCCTGCACACAGTATTATGTCCCATAGTGGCCCCTGTACACAGTATTATGTCCCATAGTGACCCCTGCACACAGTATTATGTCCCATAGTGGCCCCTGCACACAGTATTATGTCCCACAGTGGCCCCTGCACACAGTATTATGTCCCATAGTGGTCCCTGCACACAGTATTATGCCCCATAGTGGCCCCTGCACACAGTATTATGTCCCATAGTGGCCCCTGCACACAGTATTATGTCCCATAGTGGCCCCTGCACACAGTATTATACCCCATAGTGACCCCTGCACACAGTATTATGTCCCACAGTGACCCCTGCACACAGTATTATGTCCCATAGTGGCCCCTGCACACAGTATTATGTCCCATAGTGGCCCCTGCACACAGTATTATGTCCCATAGTGACTCCTGCACACAGTATTATGCCCCATAGTGGCCCCTGCACACAGTATTATGTCCCATAGCGTCTTCTGCACACAGTATTATACCCCATAGTGGACCCTTCACACAGTATTATACCCCATAGTGGACCCTTCACATACCCTATTATGCACAATAGCGGCCCCTGCATATACCAATATGTTCCATTGTGAACCACCCACGAACAATTATTATACTCTCAGTTCTTTTCAGACCCCAGAATATAATAATTGTAAACCCAGGGGAGGATACAAACATAAAAATCAATGTTACTTACCTCTTCCGGGCTCCTGCGCACTCCCCACTGATTTTGTCCATCTTCACTGTTGGACCAGACGTTGCCCGACTCAGGCCGGTGTCGCCATGAATAAGGACGCTAGCCTGGCCTGCGTGATGTCTGCAACATTACCAAACAGGCCCAAAGCCTTCTGGAGCGCAGGAGAGGTAGGTAACAATGATTTTTATGTTCCCTCACCTCCCTTGGGCCTCCATTCATTATATTTGAGGGTCTGAAAAGTATAATGATGGCGCGGTTTGTGGGGTTTGTGGGCCCGAGGCCTCAGTTACCGATCCCTGATCCTGCTCACAGCCGCCTCCACAGAAGGGGAAGCACCAGCAGCTGTGAGCAGGAGCGAGGATTGGTAAGTAACAGGGCCCGTTACCTGCTGGAGTTACTCCAGCAGGTAACTGCCTATTAGCCGGGCCCCCTAATGTCTTGAGCCCTGTGCAATCTGCTACTGCTGCTACCCCAGT
This sequence comes from Leptodactylus fuscus, assembly GCF_031893055.1. Lineage (NCBI taxonomy): Eukaryota > Metazoa > Chordata > Amphibia > Anura > Leptodactylidae > Leptodactylus > Leptodactylus fuscus. The sequence goes on from NC_134275.1 coordinate 555,662, forward strand.
GGTTTCGCCCCTGCAATCAGCTGTCTGAAGAGGTGACATTTTTGGGTGAGCACTGCAACTATTCATTGCTTACCAAGCACAGCGCCACATGTTGCATAGTGGCGGTGCTAGGTATTGCAGATCAGCTCTATTCATGTTCAATGTGACTGGGCTGCAAGTAGATCATGCGATCAATGAATGTAACATCCCTGTCCTGGGAAATGAAAATGCCGCATTGTTACTTCACAGACCCAAATCATTCAGAAATCTCAGTGACAATTCTGAAATCACATTCATTGTGCGACTACTTTACATATCGATCATTGTTCTATGCAGACTTTAAAGTAAATATCAAGAAGCGATCAGAAAAGGACAAGAAATAGAAGAGATTTTTACGTTGTCTGTATTGTCGCCCTCCCTTGTTCGTGCTGCAAAAATTGCATTAATACAGCCAATGTGAATGCACACTAAAGCAAGTCATGTGTGTGTAACACCCTGATATCTCCATCTTTATATCTCCAGCTCGTTGCTTCAATAGTATTTATCAGTTTTGGGGTGATCGCGGCTTTCTGCTGTGCCATCGTGGATGGTGTGTTTGCTGCTAGGCATCTAGTAAGTAGACTTTACGTTTCCTCCTTATATCTGTGTAGTATAGATCCGAATTTGTAGGTGAAAAGCTATTATTAGTCTTCTTCTTCTCCTCCTCCTCCTCCTCCTCCTCCTCCTCCATCCTCCATCCTCCTCCATCCTCCCATGGTGCTGTACATTTGGGGGTTACAAAAAACCACCAGGTACACAAGTTTAAGCAAAAATAGAAAAAAGGTTTTATTACATAAAATCCGCATATAAACAATACAACATGTAACAATACAAAAGAAGGGAATGGAGGGGGCAACTGAGTTACCCAATAAATAGGAGTGAAAATGGGAAAGGTGGAAAGTATGCACATGAAAGATGGATTAATATAATTAGCAAAACCATAGGCACACAGATATATATAGAGCAGCGGATATACAACAAATGTAGCACAACAAGACAAAGTGTATTGCTATAATAGCAAAAGTAACATGCCACAATTGTAAATCTCCTACAGAAATGTGATAGACATATAGGCCCATGAGTGGTGCAAAAAATACATGATTATAATAATAATAGCATACAGACCGTGTAGGCCAAAAGGCCAAATGTCCCAATCCACTCCACACCCAACGCGCGTTTCGCCCGTTAGGGCTTTGTCAAGGCAACGCGCGTTGGGTGTGGAGTGGATTGGGACATTTGGCCTTTTGGCCTACACGGTCTGTATGCTATTATTATTATAATCATGTATTTTTTGCACCACTCATGGGCCTATATGTCTATCACATTTCTGTAGGAGATTTACAATTGTGGCATGTTACTTTTGCTATTATAGCAATACACTTTGTCTTGTTGTGCTACATTTGTTGTATATCCGCTGCTCTATATATATCTGTGTGCCTATGGTTTTGCTAATTATATTAATCCATCTTTCATGTGCATACTTTCCACCTTTCCCATTTTCACTCCTATTTATTGGGTAACTCAGTTGCCCCCTCCATTCCCTTCTTTTGTATTGTTATATGTTGTATTGTTATATGTGGATTTTATGTAATAAAACCTTTTTTCTATTTTTGCTTAAACTTGTGTACCTGGTGGTTTTTTGTGATTTTCCATTTAACTACACCAGAGATTGTACCTATATATGGTATATGTTTGTTTATTTACATTTGGGGGTTACATACAATTTGGGGGTTACATACAATACACAGAATATACAGGTGTATATATATAATACTAACAGTGACCGACTGGCACAGTGGGGTAGAGGGCCCTGCCCGCGAGGGCTTACAATCTATGAGGGAAGGGGGGTAGAGACAGAAGGAGAGGGGGAGACTGTACAGATGGGGGTGCGGTGATAGTGTTATTGGGGGGTGTAGGCCTTCCTGAATAGGGGAGTCTTCAGAGCCTTCTTGAATCCTGTGATTGTGGGGGTCAGTCTTATGTGTCTTGGTAAGGAGTTCCAGACTATGGGGGATGCGCGGGAGAAATCTTGGAGACGGTTGTGTGAGGAGCGGATGAGAGCAGAGCGGAGTAGGAGGTCATTGGAGGAACTGAGGTTACGTGTGGGCAGGTAGCGGGAGATGAGGTCAGAGATATATGGAGGGGACAGGTGAGGTCAGAGATATATGGAGGGGACAGGTGAGGATGAGGTCAGAGATATATGGAGAGGACAGGTGAGGATGAGGTCAGAGATATATGGAGAGGACAGGTGAGGTCAGAGATATATGGAGGGGACAGGTGAGGTCAGAGGTATATGGAGAGGACAGGTGAGGTCAGAGATATATGGAGGGGACAGGTGAGGATGAGGTCAGAGATATATGGAGGGGACAGGTGAGGTCAGAGATATATGGAGGGGACAGGTGAGGTCAGAGATATATGGAGGGGACAGGTGAGGATGAGGTCAGAGATATATGGAGAGGACAGGTGAGGTCAGAGATATTTGGAGAGGACAGGTGAGGATGAGGTCAGAGATATATGGAGGGGACAGGTGAGGTCAGAGGTATATGGAGGGGACAGGTGAGGATGAGGTCAGAGATATATGGAGAGGACAGGTGAGGTCAGAGATATATGGAGGGGACAGGTGAGGATGAGGTCAGAGATATATGGAGAGGACAGGTGAGGATGAGGTCAGAGATATATGGAGGGGACAGGTGAGGTCAGAGATATTTGGAGAGGACAGGTGAGGATGAGGTCAGAGATATATGGAGGGGACAGGTGAGGTCAGAGATATATGGAGAGGACAGGTGAGGATGAGGTCAGAGATATATGGAGAGGACAGGTGAGGTCAGAGATATATGGAGGGGACAGGTGAGGATGAGGTCAGAGATATATGGAGAGGACAGGTGAGGATGAGGTCAGAGATATATGGAGGGGACAGGTGAGGTCAGAGGTATATGGAGGGGACAGGTGAGGATGAGGTCAGAGATATATGGAGAGGACAGGTGAGGTCAGAGATATATGGAGGGGACAGGTGAGGATGAGGTCAGAGATATATGGAGAGGACAGGTGAGGATGAGGTCAGAGATATATGGAGGGGACAGGTGAGGTCAGAGATATATGGAGGGGACAGGTGAGGTCAGAGATATATGGAGGGGACAGGTGAGGATGAGGTCAGAGATATATGGAGGGGACAGGTGAGGTCAGAGATATATGGAGGGGACAGGTGAGGTCAGAGATATATTGAGAGGACAGGTGAGGTCAGAGATATATGGAGGGGACAGGTGAGGTCAGAGATATATGGAGGGGACAGGTGAGGTCAGAGATATATGGAGGGGACAGGTGAGGATGAGGTCAGAGATATATGGAGGGGACAGGTGAGGATGAGGTCAGAGATATATGGAGGGGACAGGTGAGGTCAGAGATATATGGAGGGGACAGGTGAGGATGAGGTCAGAGATATATGGAGAGGACAGGTGAGGATGAGGTCAGAGATATATGGAGGGGACAGGTGAGGTCAGAGATATATGGAGGGGACAGGTGAGGATGAGGTCAGAGATATATGGAGAGGACAGGTGAGGATGAGGTCAGAGATATATGGAGAGGACAGGTGAGGTCAGAGATATATGGAGGGGACAGGTGAGGTCAGAGGTATATGGAGAGGACAGGTGAGGTCAGAGATATATGGAGGGGACAGGTGAGGTCAGAGATATATGGAGGGGACAGGTGAGGATGAGGTCAGAGATATATGGAGGGGACAGGTGAGGTCAGAGATATATGGAGGGGACAGGTGAGGTCAGAGATATATGGAGGGGACAGGTGAGGATGAGGTCAGAGATATATGGAGAGGACAGGTGAGGATGAGGTCAGAGATATATGGAGGGGACAGGTGAGGTCAGAGATATTTGGAGAGGACAGGTGAGGATGAGGTCAGAGATATATGGAGGGGACAGGTGAGGTCAGAGATATATGGAGAGGACAGGTGAGGATGAGGTCAGAGATATATGGAGAGGACAGGTGAGGTCAGAGATATATGGAGGGGACAGGTGAGGATGAGGTCAGAGATATATGGAGAGGACAGGTGAGGATGAGGTCAGAGATATATGGAGGGGACAGGTGAGGTCAGAGGTATATGGAGGGGACAGGTGAGGATGAGGTCAGAGATATATGGAGAGGACAGGTGAGGTCAGAGATATATGGAGGGGACAGGTGAGGATGAGGTCAGAGATATATGGAGAGGACAGGTGAGGATGAGGTCAGAGATATATGGAGGGGACAGGTGAGGTCAGAGATATATGGAGGGGACAGGTGAGGATGAGGTCAGAGATATATGGAGGGGACAGGTGAGGTCAGAGATATATGGAGGGGACAGGTGAGGTCAGAGATATATGGAGAGGACAGGTGAGGTCAGAGATATATGGAGGGGACAGGTGAGGTCAGAGATATATGGAGGGGACAGGTGAGGTCAGAGATATATGGAGGGGACAGGTGAGGTCAGAGATATATGGAGGGGACAGGTGAGGTCAGAGATATATGGAGGGGACAGGTGAGGATGAGGTCAGAGATATATGGAGGGGACAGGTGAGGTCAGAGATATATGGAGGGGACAGGTGAGGTCAGAGATATATGGAGGGGACAGGTGAGGATGAGGTCAGAGATATATGGAGGGGACAGGTGAGGTCAGAGATATATGGAGAGGACAGGTGAGGATGAGGTCAGAGATATATGGAGAGGACAGGTGAGGTCAGAGATATATGGAGGGGACAGGTGAGGATGAGGTCAGAGATATATGGAGAGGACAGGTGAGGATGAGGTCAGAGATATATGGAGGGGACAAGTGAGGTCAGAGATATATGGAGAGGACAGGTGAGGATGAGGTCAGAGATATATGGAGGGGACAGGTGAGGTCAGAGATATATGGAGGGGACAGGTGAGGTCAGAGATATATGGAGAGGACAGGTGAGGATGAGGTCAGAGATATATGGAGAGGACAGGTGAGGTCAGAGGTATATGGAGGGGACAGGTGAGGATGAGGTCAGAGATATATGGAGAGGACAGGTGAGGTCAGAGATATATGGAGGGGACAGGTGAGGATGAGGTCAGAGATATATGGAGAGGACAGGTGAGGATGAGGTCAGAGATATATGGAGGGGACAGGTGAGGTCAGAGATATATGGAGGGGACAGGTGAGGATGAGGTCAGAGATATATGGAGAGGACAGGTGAGGTCAGAGATATATGGAGGGGACAGGTGAGGATGAGGTCAGAGATATATGGAGGGGACAGGTGAGGTCAGAGATATATGGAGGGGACAGGTGAGGTCAGAGATATATGGAGGGGACAGGTGAGGTCAGAGATATATGGAGGGGTCAGGTTGTGGATGGCTTTGTATGTTAGCGTTGGTAGCTTGACCTCTATTCGCTGGGCTATGGGTAACCAGTGGAGGGACTGGCAGAGGGGAGCGGCCGATGAAGATCAGGGGGTGAGGTGGATTAAGCGAGCAGCGCAGTTTAAGGTGGACTGGAGGGGGGCGAGGGTGTTTGCTGGGAGTCCATGGAGAAGGGTGTTGCAGTAGTCTAGGCGGGAGATTATGAGGGCATGGACGAGCGTCTTGGTAGTTTCAGGGGTGAGGAAGGAGCGGATTCGGTGGATGTTCTTGAGCTGGAGGCGGCAGGAGGTGTTGAGGGTTTGAACGTGTGACTTGATGGATAGGTCGGAGTCCAGGGTTACCCCAAGACATCGGGCCTGTGGGGTTCCGTTAACTTTGATAGATGGGTCAGGTGGAGGGGCCATACAGGATGGGCTGAAGATGATAAACTCTGTTTTCTCCATGTTGAGTTTGAGAAAGCGGGAGGAGAGGAAGGAGGCTACGGCCGCTAAATAATCTGGAATTCAGGCCAGCAGGGAGGTCATGTCAGGTCCAGAGATGTAGATTTGGGTGTCATCGGCATAGCAGTGGTACTGGAAACCATGAGATTCTATGAGTTGGCCCAGGCCAAGGGTGTAGATGGAGAAGAGGAGGGGTCCTAGGACGGAGCCTTGGGGGACACCTACAAAGAGAGGGCGAGGTGAGGAGGTGGTGTGCGAGTGGGAGACGCTGAATGTGCGGTCGGTGAGATATGAGGAGATCCAGGAATGGGCCAAGTCTGAGATATCAAGGGATGAGAGAATTTCTAACAGGAGGGAGTGGTCAACTGTGTCAAAGGCAGAGGAGAGGTCGAGGAGGACAGAGTAATGGCGCTTGGCTTTGGCGGTTAGCAGGTCATTGGTGACTTTTATTAGGGCAGTGTCAGTGGAGTGCCGGGGTCTGAATCCTGACTGGAGTCTGTCACACAGCAGGTTGGACGAGAGATAAGAGAAAAGCTGCAAATAATTTAAGGGAAAGTTGACATTTATTATAATTTCGGACCCATTAGTTCTAGATGGAGTGGAATATTTGCACTTTCAGCTTGCTCTTCCCATGCCGTGCCCTGTGAGCTAGAGATTACAGTGTAAGTGTGCAGTGAGGTCTGAGCGCCCCCTAGTGGTGTAGTAGGAGGAATTCATTGCTGTTTTGAACGCTCGTCTTAGTCAAGTCCTCAGGAGGGTGCGACATAGACCTGAATTATTAAAGAGTGCAGTGCAAGGAATGCTCTGGTAAGATTTATTATTCCCCAGATAACCCCGTTATGTCTTAGTGCCTATAGTTACCCATGTTTCGGGCTAGATACCCTTATTCAGGCTGAAGAGTGTAGGGAGATCAGGTCTACATGTGACAGCTGCAGTCAGTATAGTGGAGACCATCAATGTCTACGACACTAAGCTTGGAAGCTATATGACATACAATGGACAATATTGGTCATAGACACTAAGGGTGGGGTCAGACGACCATTGGATGTCCATTCTGACGGTGTCCATGAAAAATCCCTCAATAAAATGGACACCTATCATAATAGACATTAACGGATCAGTTCAAAAAAACAGACACATTAGCGTCAGTGTCAGTTAGCGTCAGTGTCAGTTAGTGTCAGTTAGTGTCAGTTAGTATCAGTATCAGTTAGTGTCAGTTAGTATCAGTGTCAGTTAGTATCAGTGTCAGTTAGTATCAGTGTCAGTTAGTGTCAGTTAGTGTCAGTTAGTATCAGTGTCAGTTAGTATCAGTGTCAGTTAGTATCAGTGTCAGTTAGTATCAGTGTCAGTTAGTGTCAGTTAGTGTCAGTTAGTATCAGTATCAGTTAGTGTCAGTTAGTGTCAGTTAGTATCAGTATCAGTTAGTGTCAGTTAGTGTCAGTTAGTATCAGTGTCAGTTAGTATCAGTGTCAGTTAGTATCAGTATCAGTTAGTGTCAGTTAGTGTCAGTTAGTATCAGTATCAGTTAGTGTCAGTTAGTGTCAGTTAGTATCAGTGTCAGTTAGTATCAGTGTCAGTTAGTATCAGTGTCAGTTAGTATCAGTGTCAGTTAGTATCAGTATCAGTTAGTGTCAGTTAGTGTCAGTTAGTATCAGTATCAGTTAGTGTCAGTTAGTGTCAGTTAGTATCAGTGTCAGTTAGTATCAGTGTCAGTTAGTATCAGTGTCAGTTAGTGTCAGTTAGTGTCAGTTAGTATCAGTATCAGTTAGTGTCAGTTAGTGTCAGTTAGTATCAGTGTCAGTTAGTATCAGTGTCAGTTAGTATCAGTATCAGTTAGTGTCAGTTAGTGTCAGTTAGTATCAGTATCAGTTAGTGTCAGTTAGTGTCAGTTAGTATCAGTGTCAGTTAGTATCAGTGTCAGTTAGTATCAGTGTCAGTTAGTGTCAGTATCAGTATCAGTTAGTGTCAGTTAGTGTCAGTTAGTATCAGTGTCAGTTAGTATCAGTGTCAGTTAGTGTCAGTATCAGTATCAGTTAGTGTCAGTTAGTGTCAGTTAGTATCAGTGTCAGTTAGTATCAGTGTCAGTTAGTATCAGTATCAGTTAGTGTCAGTTAGTGTCAGTTAGTATCAGTATCAGTTAGTGTCAGTTAGTGTCAGTTAGTATCAGTGTCAGTTAGTATCAGTGTCAGTTAGTATCAGTGTCAGTTAGTGTCAGTTAGTGTCAGTTAGTATCAGTATCAGTTAGTGTCAGTTAGTGTCAGTTAGTATCAGTGTCAGTTAGTATCAGTGTCAGTTAGTATCAGTATCAGTTAGTGTCAGTTAGTGTCAGTTAGTATCAGTGTCAGTTAGTATCAGTGTCAGTTAGTATCAGTGTCAGTTAGTATCAGTGTCAGTTAGTGTCAGTTAGTATCAGTATCAGTTAGTGTCAGTTAGTATCAGTGTCAGTTAGTATCAGTGTCAGTTAGTATCAGTGTCAGTTAGTATCAGTGTCAGTTAGTATCAGTGTCAGTTAGTGTCAGTTAGTGTCAGTTAGTATCAGTATCAGTTAGTGTCAGTTAGTGTCAGTTAGTATCAGTGTCAGTTAGTATCAGTGTCAGTTAGTATCAGTATCAGTTAGTGTCAGTTAGTGTCAGTTAGTATCAGTGTCAGTTAGTATCAGTGTCAGTTAGTATCAGTGTCAGTTAGTATCAGTGTCAGTTAGTGTCAGTTAGTATCAGTGTCAGTTAGTATCAGTGTCAGTTAGTATCAGTGTCAGTTAGTATCAGTGTCAGTTAGTGTCAGTTAGTGTCAGTTAGTATCAGTATCAGTTAGTGTCAGTTAGTGTCAGTTAGTATCAGTGTCAGTTAGTATCAGTGTCAGTTAGTATCAGTGTCAGTTAGTATCAGTGTCAGTTAGTGTCAGTTAGTGTCAGTTAGTATCAGTATCAGTTAGTGTCAGTTAGTATCAGTGTCAGTTAGTATCAGTGTCAGTTAGTATCAGTGTCAGTTAGTATCAGTGTCAGTTAGTGTCAGTTAGTGTCAGTTAGTATCAGTATCAGTTAGTGTCAGTTAGTGTCAGTTAGTATCAGTGTCAGTTAGTATCAGTGTCAGTTAGTATCAGTATCAGTTAGTGTCAGTTACGCTGGGTTCACACCTGCGTCTGGGGTCTCCGTACTATGGTTTCCGTCTTCTGCATGGCAGAAGACGGAAACCATAGATCGGGTCCGGCCGTGCGCGGGCGGTGAGCGTTTTAGGCTCTCCGCCGCGAAACCGGATTTTTTTATCCGGACACAGAGTACTGCATGTCCGACTCTGTGTCCGGATTATAAAACCTGGTTTCGTGGCGGAGAGCGCAAAACGCTCACTGCCGCGCACGGGCGGACAGCTTTCTCACCCATTCAAATGAATGGGTGAGAAAGTCTCCTGCAGGCTTCCGTCTCCTGCATCTGTTTTATGCAGGAAACGGAAACCTGCAATAAGGACCCATGAACGCAGATGTGAATGAGCCCTTAGTATCAGTGTCAGTTAGCATCAGTGTCAGTTAGTGTCAGTTAGCATCAGTGTCAGTTAGTGTCAGTTAGCATCAGTGTCAGTTAGCATCAGTGTCAGTTAGTGTCAGTTAGCATCAGTGTCAGTTAGTGTCAGTTAGCATCAGTGTCAGTTAGTATCAGTATCAGTTAGTATCAGTATCAGTTAGTGTCAGTTAGCATCAGTGTCAGTTAGCATCAGTGTCAGTTAGTGTCAGTTAGTATCAGTATTAGTTAGTGTCCATTTTTATACTGTCGTTTTTTTTTGCTTTTTTCGTTTCTGCTTTCTCAGCATGTGCAGAAAATAATATCTAATTATAAATATACAATAGACGCCCATCCGTTACTGTCCATTACCCATAGACATTATAAAATAATGGCTGGTGAACATTCGTCATGAAACCGTTTATCTTTCACGTCCTGCATGCGGTAATTTTTGTCTGCGATAAATAACAGGCATGTGACGGATTTGGTGTAAACAGACACTAATGGTCACTACCGGACACCAGATAAAATCCCATTAAGCTCATTGGAATATTTCATGGATTTGCGATGGTTCTGCTAATGTCCTTTGCTAAAATCTTGTAAAGGACGGAGTGTGAACGATCCCTAAAGGCCTTTTATACACAAGTGAGGATCAAGCTGTAAGTGGGGCTCCGACCACCCAACAAGCAAACTCATGAATACTCCAATATTGGGGTGAGCACGGAAGCGCGGGCCTCTATATAACCAATGACCAATGTATGGGGATGAATGATCGTATTAGTGATTGTCGCCACGTAGGTTTTCATTAGACCGCGAAATATTGTATAATAAGGAAATGGTAACATGGAATGAATCATGAGAAATGACATTAATTCTGAATTATTATACTTTTATAGGATCTCAGACCAATCTATGCAGGCAAATGTCGATACTTTACCTCTGCAGGAGGTGATCAAGGGACTGACACTGCAGAGGTAAGAGCATAGGTTCTCCTTATATACTGTCTTATACCTGACAGACAGTCTCATTCACTGTATATACATCTTCTTCAGGTTACTTGTCAGATGCCGACACGGGGCTCATGTTCTGTGAAGATTAAGAGCAACACGTGCTATTGTTGTGAGCTGTATAACTGTGGCAGGTGAGCGAGTGTGATCTCAGCAAATCCTCCAGGTCGTCTCAATGGTCTAAGACAATCTAAACAATCATTGGCTTCATCCTTATTAATCCTTGCAGGGAGTAGAGTGACCGTCTGGATATGAAGAGCTCCTGTTCTTGTTTGCATTGCAGTATGTACAGGGTATGGTTCTGCTCATGTAATATTTAGAGCCTATGTTGGAGGTACAGTATACGGGATGTACATGGTATGGTTCTGTTCGTGTTATATTTAGAGCCTATGTTAGAGGGACAGTATACAGGATGTACATGGTATGGTTCTGTTCATGTTATATTTAGAGCCTTTGGAGGTACAGTATACAGTATATACAGGGTATGGGTCTGCTCATGTAATATTTAGAGCCTATGTTGGAGGTACAGTATACGGGATGTACAGGGTATGGGTCTGTACATGTTATAGTTAGAGCCTATGTTGGAGGGACAGTATACGGGATGTACAGGATATGGTTCTGCTCATGTTATATTTAGAGCCTATGTTGGAGGTACAGTATACGGGATGTACAGGGTATGGGTCTGTACATGTTATAGTTAGAGCCTATGTTGGAGGGACAGTATACGGGATGTACAGGATATGGTTCTGCTCATGTTATATTTAGAGCCTATGTTGGAGGGACAGTATACGGGATGTACAGGGTATGGGTCTGTACATGTTATAGTTAGAGCCTATGTTGGAGGGACAGTATACGGGATGTACAGGATATGGGTTTGTACATGTTATATTTAGAGCCTATGTTGGAGGTACAGTATACGGGATGTACAGGATATGGGTTTGTACATGTTATATTTAGAGCCTATGTTGGAGGTACAGTATACAGTATATACAGGGTATGGGTCTGCTCATGTAATATTTAGAGCCTATGTTGGAGGTACAGTATACGGGATGTACAGGATATGGGTTTGTACATGTTATATTTAGAGCCTATGTTGGAGGTACAGTATACAGTATATACAGGGTATGGGTCTGCTCATGTTATATTTAGAGCCTATGTTGGAGGTACAGTATACGGGATGTACATGGTATGGTTCTGTTCGTGTTATATTTAGAGCCTATGTTAGAGGGACAGTATACAGGATGTACAGGGTATGGTTCTGCTCATGTTATAGTTAGAGCCTATGTTGGAGGTACAGTACACAGTATATACAGTATATAGTATGTACAGGAAACGGGTCATTCCCTTTATTTAGCAGCATTACAAGGCTTAATCAGATTCTATTTGCAGGTACAATCTGCTACGTGTGACAGCGCCTATAGACAGCCAACACCATCTATAAGAGCCTCCTAATAAATCCTCAGGGCTTATTCACATTGCGTTTTTGGCCTCCCTTGCCGGGATACGTTGGTAACCAGTCAGAATCAGCTGTCAACTTATCCCTGCACGAAGAACTGGCCATTAAAAAAAAGGGGGGCCTGCAGTTCTCCGTGCAGGGATAAGTGGGGAGCTGATTGTGACTGGTTACCAACGTATCCCGGCAAGGGAGGCAAAAAACGCAATGTGAACACTCCTTTAAAGTGAAAGTCCCAGCTAAAAACTTATATATTATATATTATTGCCCCAGTCCCCTCTCCGCAGTGCCGCACACCCGATGTCCCAACAATGCCCCCCCCCGTCCACCCTCTAACATCTTTCCATTGCCCCCTGTACCCATACCTCCCAACTTTTGAAGAACCAAAAGAGGGACAAAATGTGCGGTGGGAAATTTAGCCCCACCCACTGTTATGTTGACTCCGCCCACTCATTAATTTTTCATGTGCCCGCACACTGTATAATCCTCCTACAGTCACCCGTAAATTATATGTCCCCCCTCTGTCTCTCCCCCAGCTTCATATACACCCTTCATCTGCCCCCAGATTCATGTCCCCTCCATCTCTGCCCCCAGATTCATGTCCCCTCCATCTCTGCCCCCAGATTCATGTCCCCTCCATCTCTGCCCCCAGATTCATGTCCCTCCATCTCTGCCCCCAGATTCATGTCCCCTCCATCTCTGCCCCCAGATTCATGTCCCTCCATCTCTGCCCCCAGATTCATGTCCTCCATCTCCGCCCTCCAGATTCATGTCCCCTCCATTTCTGCCCACAGATTCATGTCCCTCCATCTCTGTCCCCAGATTCCTGTCCCTTCATCTCTGCCCCCAGATTCATGTCCCCTCCATCTCTGCCCCAGATTCATGTCCCTCCATCTCTGCCCCCAGATTCATGTCCCCCATCTCTGCCCCCAGATTCATGTCCCTCCATCTCTGCCCCCAGATTCATGTCCCCTCCATCTCTGTCCCCAGATTCATGTCCCCTCCATCTCTGCCCCCAGATCCATGTCCCCTCCATTTCTGCCCACAGATTCATGTCCCCACATCTCTGCCCCCAGATTCATGTCCCTACATCTCTGCCCCCAGTGTCATGCCGTCCTCTCCTTCATCTGCCCCCAGTTTCACGTTCCACATTAGACTTACCTTCTCCTTCGTTCCCCCGCGCCTCTCTCTCTTACTGGCGCACAGTTGTAGACGCGATGTGACGTCATCACATCGCGTTTACACTGCCGGGTAGCCGGCGGCAGCGGGGAAGCAAGGAGCTGACCTGTGTCAGCTCCTTGCTTCAGCCGTGTATGTGTTCAACTCAGATCTGCGTCCTCTGGGCGCAGATCTGAGTTGAAACAAACAGGACATACAATGACTGCTGCCGGCGCCAGGGGGCCCGGGCCCCCCCCATTTTTAAATTTGGCCGGGCCCCTGACGCCAGTAGCAGTAGTACTGGCCTATCGGCGGCCCTGGGTACAGTATACAGCATGTGCAGGGTATGGTTCTGGTCATGTTATATTTAGAGCCTGTGTTGGAGGGACAGTATACGGGATGTACAGGGTGTGGTTCTGCTCATGTTAGAGCCTATGTTGGAGGGACAGTTTACAGTATGTACATGGTATGGGTCTGCTCATGTTATATTTAGAGCCCTTGTTGGAGGTACAGTATATGGGATGTACAGGGTATGGGTCTGCTCATGTTAGAGCCTATGTTGGAGGGACAGTATGTACATGGTATGGTTCTGCTCATGTTATATTTACATCCTATGTTGGAGGTACAGTTTACAGTATGTACAGGGTACGGGTCTGCTCATGTTATATTTAGAGCCCTTGTTGGAGGTACAGTATATGGGATGTACAGGGTATGGGTCTGTTCATGTTATATTTAGAGCCCTTGTTGGAGGTACAGTATATGGGATGTACAGTATATGGTTCTGCTTATGTTATATTTAGATCCTATGTTGGAGGTACAGTATACAGTATGTACAGGATATGGTTCTGCTTATGTTATAGTTAGAGCCTATGTTGGAGGTACAGTATACAGTATGTACAGGATATGGGTCTGCTTATGTTATATTTAGAGCCTATGTTGGAGGTACAGTATACAGTATGTACAGGATATGGTTCTGCTTATGTTATATTTAGAGCCTATGTTGGAGGTACAGTATACGGGATGTACAGGATATGGTTCTGCTTATGTTATAGTTAGAGCCTATTTTGGAGGTACAGTATACAGTATGTACAGGATATGGTTCTGCTTATGTTATATTTAGAGCCTATGTTGGAGGGATAGTTTACAGTTTGTACATGGTATGGTTCTGCTCATGTTATAGCTAGAGCCTATGTTGAAGGTACAGTATACAGTATGTACAGGGTATGGTTCTGCTCATGTTATATTTAGAGCCTATGTTGGAGGTACAGTATATGGGATGTACAGGGTATGGGTCTGTTCATGTTATATTTAGAGCCCTTGTTGGAGGTACAGTATATGGTTCTGCTCATGTTAGATTTAGAGCCTATGTTGGAGGTACAGTATACAGTATGTACAGGATATGGGTCTGCTCATGTTATATTTAGAGCCTTTGTTGGTACAGTATACAGTATGTACAGGGTATGGTTCTGCTCATGTTATATTTAGAGCCTATGTTGGAGGTACAGTATATGGGATGTACAGTATATGGTTCTGCTCATGTTATATTTAGATACTATGTTGGAGGGACAGTATACGGGATGTACAGGATATGGGTCTGCTCATGTTATATTTAGAGCCTTTGTTGGAGGTACAGTACACAGTATGTACAGGGTATGGTTCTGCTCATGTTATATTTAGAGCCTATGTTGGAGGGACAGTATACGGGATGTACAGGGTATGGGTCTGTACATGTTATAGTTAGAGCCTATGTTGGAGGGACAGTATACAGTATGTACAGGGTATGGGTCTGTACATGTTATATTAAGAGCCTATGTTGGAGGTACAGTATACGGGATGTACAGGGTATGGTTCTGCTCATGTTATATTAAGAGCCTATGTTGGAGGTACAGTATACAGTATGTACAGGGTATGGGTCTGCTGATGTTATATTTAGAGCCTATGTTGGAGGGACAGTATACAGTATGTACAGGGTATGGGTCTGCTCATGTTATATTTAGAGCCTATGTTGGAGGGACAGTATACAGTATGTACAGGGTATGGGTCTGTACATGTTATAGTTAGAGCCTATGTTGGAGGGACAGTATACGGGACGTACAGGGTATGGGTCTGTTCCTATCAGGTACCAGCTGATGTGACTCCCTTGTTCTTCTCTATCCACACCATGACAGTACTAAAATAACCAAATCAGACCGGTATCCAAGAAGGAAACATTAATTATTCATTGCCCTAATAATGGAAATGTTGTGATTTTTATGTTTTTTTCTGTGTTTGCAGGGCTGGAATTTCAGGCCTGTACTATGAATACATTGATGTTAAAAGCTGCCAAGATGTTATCCATCTATACCACTTACTTTGGTCGGTAACCATACTGAACATTGTGGGCCTGTTCCTGGGGATTATAACCGCTGCAATACTTGGTGGATTCAAAGACATGGTAAGAAGATGAGATTCTGGTTTTTTTGCTGTATTTATTCCATCACACGTCTACAATTCTTCTAATACTCATCTACAATCATCTATATATAGATGGAGGAGAGATGTAGTCATTGGGTGTCCATGCACACTAACATTGGCTGGTGTCTGATGTACCTGAAAACACCATTGGCCATGTTGAGTTTTAGTATGCCTGATCTTTATCCAGAGTTGTCTAATGAATAAATGTATTCTATATTTCTTTTCAGAATCCGACTATTCCTGCCATTAGTTGTATTGTGGAGACCCCACGTCCTACTGTACAATACAACACAAGACCACCAGTGCCGTCCTACAATACCTACTATCACAGCACTCCACACCTGCCACCTTACACTGCCTATGACTTACAGGTATGACAATAGAATATGGAGCTGATACTATATATATATATATATATATATATATATATATATATATATATATACACTATATTATATGATCTATACAATGATATGAAAAACCATTTATATACATCAAAATAATAACAAAGAACAATAACTGGTAACATTTAGATTCCTATTTATTGGGTAAATGACCAAAAATGCAGCATGAAGAAGCAATAGGCACTAGAGATGAGCGAACACTAAAATGTCCGAGGTTCGAAATCCGATTCGAACAGCTGCTCACTGTTTGACTGTTCGAACGGATTTCGAACCCCATTATAGTCTATGGGGGGAAATGCTCGTTTCAGGGGTACGCAAAATTCAATAAAATTATACTTATCAAGTCCACGAGTGACGGTTGGGCTGGATTCTCCTTGAACGATTCTCCCGGCGCAGCACCCCCGCGGCGTCTTCCAGCTGGAATTCACTCTGCCTAGGCATCGGGGCCTAAGCAGAGCTGACTGCGCATGCGCGGTCGGCTCTGCCCGGCCCGACGCCTGAGCAGAGCCGACTGCGCATGCAAGGGCATGCCCGCGCATGTGCAGTCGGCTCTGCCTAGGCCCCAATGCCTAGGCAGAGTGAATTCCAGCTGGAAGACGCCGCGGGGGTGCTGCACGGAGAAGACTTCTAAAGGTAAGAGAAGAACCAGCGTTGATTGGCAGAATGTATAGCATGTATAGAATATATAGCATTCTGCCAATCAACGCTGGTTCTGCATCGAACCTTAAACTTTGATCGAGTACGAGTATTTCAAATACCGTAGTATTAGTTCGAACACCTACTCGATTGAACACTACTCGCTCATCTCTAATAGGCAGCTTTGAAGAGGAAAACATGGCTACTTTTTTCCAAAAAGAGTGCCATGTTTGTCGACAGGTTGTGTCTGGTACTTTAATGAAGTAGACCCTGCACGGAAAACACACAGACCCCATTATAGTCTATGGGGTCCATGTGCGTTCATTGACACCGCTTGTCAATACATTCGGTATTCCCTTCGGGGAGTCTGCATACCGAATGCAGATGTGAACCAGGCCTTACTGGTAATAAGTACGGTATATATCTTCTTACTACACGTCACTAGATCACGCCAAGTAACGATAACGTTTGCGTTTCTTCTGCAGCATTCCAATGTCTTTCCGGCTTCTACACCCTCTGGCTTATCAGATGATCCGAACTCAACCTCCCAGTCTGGTCCCAGTTTCATGTGGCCGTCCACCGCTCCTCCTCGCTACTCTCCACCTTATTTCCCACCAGATGAGAAGCCTCCTCCTTACACACCATGATCCTCATCGACCTAGCTATCCGTCTCCTCCTGCAAAATATCGGCCAAAAGCCCGCCAAATCATATCCCGTTTTATATATTTATGGAATACCTTTAAGATATCTGGGTGGAATGGACGACTGTGTAAATTCTAAGTGTATATATGTGTGCAAGATGCCCCAGATGCAAAACTGACTTTTTAAACTTCTGCCAAATGGAACACGCACATTGTCTGCTTTACATGGATGTGCTGAACCGGTGCATTGATTTCATTGTTGCACTAGCCTCTGTGCTTCATTTGTCGTGCCAGTGTAGACTTTAAGTTACCACGTGTAGTGATCCACGGTTTATTTCACGGCCACTGTGTGACAACGTAATGCCCGGGCAACCTCACCGATGCGACTTGTCTTTGGCTCACGCTTCCTCCTTTTTAATCAAAGCACCAGCAAAGCAAAAGACGATATGGAGAGATGAGATTCTGTATCTGAGCTTCAGTGTTCTATATACCTTTACAGAGTAGAGATGAAAAGGTCGACGAGAGTTTATTTTACTTGCAAATCTACAAAGAGCAGAAACTGTTTACATCAAAATCCCGGGATTCTGTCACTGCAACGCAGACTGAGAAATTACTGGGCAAGTCTTATTTTATCATGCAACATTGGTGCCTCTTAATTGTATGATAAGTTTGTGAAGACATCCATATGTAACAGAAAATAAAGTCAGATGTGCAACAATACTGTCATCCCTGGAGATGTCCTCTAATAAAATGGCGTAACTGCGTGTCGTCGGATAAGCGATATACTTACTGGCAAAATCCAGGTAAAAGTAAAATGCAAATCACTTCCCATAGTCACCTAAACAAAGAAGTACCGGAATAGTTTATGTCTTGTGACTGTCACTGACCAACCACATTCTGACCAAGCAGCAGCACTTTGGTAAATATAAGAGTGGGGGCGTAACTATCGGGGCTGCCACAGGGCCCGGGATATTAGGGGGCCCGGGATACTAGGGGGCTCGGGATACTAGGGGGACCGGTGGAAGCCAGTATCACTGCAGATTTTTTTTTTTTATATATAGGAAACGAGCCCTATTTACTTACCAATCCTGGCTCATGCTCCTGCCCGCTTGCACTTCCCCTTCTGCAGAGGCGGCTGTGAGCAGGAGTCGGGATTGGTAAGTAAGTTTGCAGGCCCACGAACCCCACAAATAGACCACCGAGTATAATGATCGGAGGGCTAGGAGAGGTGAGGTTAACATAAAAAAACACTGTTACTTACCTCTCCTGTCTCCGGAAGGTTTCAGGCCTACTTGGTGATGTCCCAGACGTCACGCGGGCCAGGACTTGTATCATAATGCAAGCCTCGGCTCGTGACGTCTCTTCTATCATTAAAGATGGCCGATATCAGTCAGGAGTACGCCGGAGTCTGGGAGAGGTAAGTAACAGTGTTTTCTATGTTTGTATCCTCCCCTGGGTCTCCGATTATTATACTCTGACCCGAGAGTATAATTGTTCATGGGTGTCCACAGTGAAGCATAATATTGTGTGCAGGGGCCACTATGGGGGATAATACTGTGTGCAGGGGCCACTATGGGGTATAATACTGTGTGCAGGGGCCACTATGGGGTATAATACTGTGTGCAGGGGCCACTATGGGGTATAATACTGTGTGCAGGGGCCCCTATGAGGCATAATACTGTGTGCAGGGGCCACTATGGGGTATAATATTGTGTGCAGGGGCCCCTATGAGGCATTAATCTTTATATTTAATTTATTTAGACATTAGTTTCGTAGAATAAGATGATTATTTAAGATGAATATTATATTCTCCAGATTTATTCTCGGGGTGTTTGAGAGATCCAGTACAGAAGTATCTCCGTCCCTCTCACTTTGGTAAGAACTGCTATGGGATTACAACAAGTAACTCCCAAACCACCCCCCCCCCCCCAAATTTAAGATAAAATGCAGCGACACTGCTCTTACAGCATTAGTAACCACAGAGTCTTTGGGGGGGTCCTAGTGGGGCTCGGTCGGGTTATGGGGGACGTTACATGATAACTTTTAGCAGTTTGTTCATCTGCACTTAATGCTTTGCGCCTTGGCAGGGCTGTATAATGTGGCGGCTGCTCCAATACCAGACTCTGATCTCAGCCCAGAACATCTCCAGTCATATCACATCACAACAGTCCGGAACATTCGCACCATCATTGCTGTAGTTTTGGCTTTAATTCACTTTTCTCAGAAATCTGTGTCTATGTGGCCAACTGGAACCTTCCGAGCAGCGTTGGATGTTGCGTTGCTAGATAAAGCAGTTCCTTTTCCTGACATCTTCACAAGGAACTGAAAGGCCGTATGGAAAGTACTGATTTCTTATGGGTGGGGTTCAGTGTTACGGGAGACTGAGATTCCCGTTCTTGTGGGGAAGATTTAGATCATGGATATTTAATGCACTCGGATGCCGTGACCAATTGCAACCACAGCATCTTGTCGGTGGGTGCCTGTGACCCCCATGCTGGTTGTGAAGTCTCTCAGGCCTACCACCGTAGCTTCACCCTGCATAATTGAGCAGAATCCTTCTTTTCCCACAGTCCACCTCATCTTCAGCTGCAGATTCCATCATCTAGACCTCGTCTTTGATTTCTGTTATACAAGATATCCCACCAGCAGAAAGTCTTCTTGAGTTCTAGGTCCTTTCTTGTCTCTGACTACTCAGGTGTCAGTCTCTAGCAGAGTACATGTGTCACCCTGAAAAAAGGTGGACCTTGCTCTCCAGCTATTGCAAAACTACAACTCCCAGCATGCATACTGGCTCTGCTGTTCTTGAGACTCCTATGGAAGTGAATGGAGCATGCTGGGAGTTGTAGTTTCACAGCAGCTGGAGAGCCGAAGATTCCTTACCCCTGAGCTAGAGAGTTGGTTCAGGTTACTTGGGTATAAGGTGATTCACATACAGAAACCGGCCAAAATACAGGGACCGATAACCCTGCCTTGTCTTGACTCTCAGCAGTCGCCTGTATCAACCACTGCATGCAGCAATAGCTCTAGAGCTCCATCTACTGTTGGGGCCTCTTAGTGGCAGCTTCAGATTTATATAAAAAAAAGTTCTAGAAATATTTGCAGTTTTTCTAAATTATAAAGGTATGGAGCCAAGTTCAGCTGATATCAGAAGATAAATTGTCTGGATTTCTCCTCTGAAGCTGGAGACAACCTGGGCAGTATCTCAGTGGTCATGAACTCGCCGTAGGCTCACCCCTGCTGATTTATAGCTATAGCATAGGAAATGGGATTGAAAGAAATCCACACAATGTGATCTATACTGCAGGGTTCACCCAGTGATGTCCATGCAAACATCAAAGGTTTTTACTAGAGAGGAGCGAGTCGTATTCGATTGAGTAGGTATTCGAAATATTCGTACTTGATCAAATACTACTCGCTATTCGCAGTAAATATTCGATTCAGAGCCAGCATTGATTGGCTGAATGCTATACAGTGTAAAGCATTCGGCAAATCAACGCTGGCTCTGCAGAAGGCTCGTCCTTGCTAATCGGGAGAGCTGGCAGCTTGCTGTTACGAGGGAGCTTACTCTTTCTCATAGGAATGCATTGCCCAGCGTTGATTGGCCAGTGTACAGCATTCCGCACTTACATTATACATTACATTACACACAGGCTGAATATTCACAGTTTGCAATAAAATCATATTACACCATTCAGATTGAAAAATGTTTATTGGTTTGCCATAGAAAGCTCTAAAGTCTAAAGGCTCGAGAATCGATTAGTGAAAAGTAGCACACGACTTAAAAAAAACAAAAGAGCAAGAAAAAAAAAGGTAAGGAAGTTAAAAGCTGTACAAGTATAAGATATATACAACATGGCTGGTACCAAATAAAAGATCATTGAAGAATAAAAGGATATACAAGCCAATTCCTAAAAGACAAGCAGGCGTTCCATGGTGGGCAGTGACCCCTACTCTCTTTCTGTACAAGGCTGGAATGCCATCTGAAAAGAATGAAAATATTGCAAGGGCTCCGATCGGACTTCCGATCTAGAGATGGAACCTCAATATACGTGAGCCATGGAGCGACTATAGGGGCAGAGTAAGTTGTGCCGGGGTAATGGACTTGCAGCGGCGTCTCTGGCTTGCAGCTTAGCATCTTCAGACGGCGTTATAGTTAAAGTCTTAAATATTCATTCAATAAGTGCAACGGTCTCAATAAATACTGCAAGAAAGGGTTTGCATCATTTAATAGCATGCGGCTTCTCCAGGAACTCCCCATTTAAAAATTTCCTATATCTCATAGTATCTGCATCGCTGCAACCCTTCCAGACTGACCAGACCAATATTATAGTCACACAAGCACCAAATAAGACCAAGCACCAAATAATGTCAGACTTTGAGCCTCCCGGTTTAATGTTATTCTGGACCATCAGTATAACTTCCCCCATCTTATTTACTGGATTTAAAGGGAGTCTGTCACCAAGCAGTGTAAACATATTTGTGGTGGTCGTCGTGTATGGCCGAGAAGCCCTCATCATTGTCGGTACGAACACAAGTCCCCAGGAGGCAGCCCCTTCATGTGCAGGGCCCACTACTCTAAGTGATGGCTCTGGTGCAGGGGTAGGAAACCTCGGCTCTCCAGCTGTTGCAAAACTACAACTCCCAGCATGCATACAGGCTCTGCTCTTCTTGGTACTTCCATGGAGATGAGAAGAGCATGTTGGGAGTTGTAGTTTCACAGCAGCTGGTCTAGTGGTCTCTGGACTGTGAGCCATAGAGGTCGTTCAAAGCAGAGAGAATGGACTGGGAACTATTCAATGCAGAGAACTGGGCTACATCAAGGACACACTATCCGGTACACACATACAAGGTCATCACCCTACTGACTGAGCTACAGGTACTCCTAACACACTATCCGGTACAGACATACAAGGTCATCACCCTACTGACTGAGCTACAGGTACTCCTAACACACTATCCGGTACACACATACAAGGTCATCACCCTACTGACTGAGCTACAGGTACTCCTAACACACTATCCGGTACAGACATACAAGGTCATCACCCTACTGACTGAGCTACAGGTACTCCTAACACACTATCCGGTACACACATACAAGGTCATCACCCTACTGACTGAGCTACAGGTACTCCTAACACACTATCCGTTACACACATACAAGGTCATCACCCTACTGACTGAGCTACAGGTACTCCTAACACACTATCCGGTACAGACATACAAGGTCATCACCCTACTGACTGAGCTACAGGTACTCCTAACACACTATCCGGTACAGACATACAAGGTCATCACCCTACTGACTGAGCCACAGGTACTCCTAACACACTATCCGGTACAGACATACAAGGTCATCACCCTACTGACTGAGCTACAGGTTCTCCTAACACACTATCCGGTACAGACATACAAGGTCATCACCCTACTGACTGAGCCACAGGTACTCCTAACACACTATCTGGTGCAGACATACAAGGTCATCACCCTACTGACGGAGCTACAGGTATTCCTAACACACTATCCGGTACAGACATACAAGGTCATCACCCTACTGACTGAGCCACAGGTATTCCTAACACACTATCCGGTACGCACATACAAAGTCATCACCCTACTGACTGAGCTACAGGTACTCCTAACACACTATCCGGTACACACATACAAAGTCATCACCCTACTGACTGAGCCACAGGTTCTCCTAACACACTATCCAGTACAGACATACAAGGTCATCACCCTACTGACTGAGCTACAGGTACTCCTAACACACTAAACTATCCGGTACACACATACAAGGTCATCACCCTACTGACTGAGCCACAGGTACTCCTAACACACTATCCGGTACACACATACAAGGTCATCACCCTACTGACTGAGCCACAGGTTCTCCTAACACACTATCCGGTACACACATACAAGGTCATCACCCTACTGACAGCTACAGGTACTCCTAACACACTATCCAGTACAGACATACAAGGTCATCACCCTACTGACTGAGCCACAGGTTCTCCTAACACACTATCCGGTACAGACATACAAGGTCATCACCCTACTGACAGCTACAGGTATTCCTAACACACTATCCGGTACAGACATACAAGGTCATCACCCTACTGACTGAGCTACAGGTACTCCTAACACACTATCCAGTACAGACATACAAGGTCATCACCCTACTGACTGAGCTACAGGTTCTCCTAACACACTATCCGGTGCAGACATACAAGGTCATCACCCTACTGACTGAGCTACAGGTTCTCCTAACACACTATCCGGTACGCTTGTGAAACAAAGGGACAGCAGCTCACCAATACAGAAACCATACAAGTCCTTCAAAAATTCTGGAGTATGAGAAGCGTCAGTCCTTGCTCTACAGCAGAGGTGCCCAATACTTCGATCGTGATCTACCGGTTGATCGCAATGGACGTATGGGTCGATCGCGGGATGCAGCCAGGGATCCCCGGTGTCTGCTTGTTCACAGTACAGGCTGAGAGTCGGCTCTCAGCCTGCGCTGTGAACAAGCACTCCGGACACTTGCAGGCCGCTCTTAGGGATGGAGGGGGCCGGGGTGCTGCTTGTTCACAGCGCAGGCTGAGAGTCATCTACGGACACTGGCAGGCGTGGCTGCCGCAGCCCCAGCCGCAACCACAGCCCCAGCCTACCAGTGTCCAGAGATAACTCTCAGCCTGCGCTGTGAACAAGCAGACAGCGGGGATCCCTGGGCGGCCACAGAACGCCGCTGTCTCCTGCTCTCACGATCCGCCCGGCCCCGCCAACATGCCCGCCCCGGCCCTGCCCACAAGAAGTGGGTAGATCTTTCGACTTGGTCATATAATAAAGTAGCTCACATGCTGACAAAGTGTGGGCACCCCTGCTCTACTGTATATAAAGCACCCAAAGTTTCTCTCTTGGCTATCAGTCTGGCTCTATCCCTAGGAGATTCCCCATAAAGCCTTTCCAGGAATGGTTAATAGACTCCCTTTAAAGCCGTAAACTATTCGTATTCACATTCACTATTTCCAAACGAGAAAATACTTTACACAAAGTGAGTTATTGAGGCATTAACACTTTGGGGTTTCCCACAGACGTTATTAGCATACCCAAGCCACACGTGTACCCACTACCGGCTCTATAGTCACAGGCCGGCAGCCATAATATTCAGGACTTGGGTGCTCTACTACAAATACCAGCATGCCCAATACTTGTATACCATCTATCCAATCCTCCATGCCCTTCTATACAGTATATGTCGCCACAGCAAATAATAGGGCGAGGCAAAATTCAGTGTTTCTAAACTTTTACATACAAAGACAGTGAATGTCACTTATTAATATAATGTACTAGAAAGTATGGGTGTAACCCTCCATGGTCCAGATACCACCGGTCAGGTGACTTGAGCCGTCCTATCTGATAGCAGGAGAGATGACTGACAGCTCTCCATGTACTCCGACGGCTGTCAATCATTGTGAGTGGGCGGAGTCATAGCAGGACTCTCAGTCTCTTCAGGAGTCCTGTCAAAATTTATAGCCTTAGGGGAAGTTCACTGAGTTTTTGTGGTCCAGAACCTGAAGCAGAGGCCGCCTCAGGTTCTGGTCCAAAAAACGGGTAGCCTCGACTGAATGCCGATGCACTGCACCAGCTGCGCCCTCCGCTCCGGATTAGGCCCAATGAATGAGCCTAGTCGGGAGTGTCTTCAGGCTGAATGGAGAGGCCAAACGGCCTGAAGAACAAACCAGCTCCCGGAGAAAAGACCTGACTGGCTCCCATTGATTTCAATTGGAGCCGTCTTTTTGGTGAGGATTTTGAGGCGGATCCTGACCAAAAAACCCTGTGTGAACTCACCCTTAGAGTCAGAAAACCTCGTAGAGATGATATAACCCTATATATGCCAGAGCGCAGCAACTGACATCTTCTAGTAAACAGATAAAACATATTGTAACCCTATAACAAGTTGTTAGGAGCGCAACCCCATGATGGTAACGTACCTGGTTTCCGACTACCTGGGCGACCTGTTTCCAGTTTTCTATTAAAGGCCTAGAAGTACAGCTCTTGTATCTCAGCTTCTTATATACAGACACCTGCACCGAGTCTTTGTACAATGTATAATCACACAGAAAAAACGAAAAACCTCTTACTAGTCGTCATTAAAAAAAAGCCCCTATCCATTGGCCTACTTGTACTATGCTAACTACGACAAGCCCAGCATTCGGATCCTCAATATCAAACATGGAGTAAATGGTTTGTAAGAATGGGAACCCCACACTGCACAGCAGGGAACAGGCCGTACAGCTAGATGGAAGGAAACCCGGGGAACCCAACAGGGCTAAGTAAGAAAAATCAAAAAATGGAGAAAAATAACTTATATCTGTCAAATCCAGTGGGGAAACAGTTAATACCCATTCATTTACACCAGGGAAAGGTGCGATATGAGATATGAGAGGGCATCTTGTAACAAGGAACTCCCAAACATGGATTCCAATTGCTGGGCCCTGACAGTAGATAGATTAGGATTTTGGAGTGAGCACAGAAGCCTAATATAATAGTCTAATACCCAACGTCAATGAAGTTGCGGTTAATGTAACAGGAGACGTTCCATACAAGTCAGATACGGAGAGAAATTTCTTCCATCGCGTGATTTTAATTTCTGCATAGAAATTTTATGATTCGGGCCTACCGTATATACTCGAGTATATACGGTATGTGAATTGCATGTGTAAAATACGCAAGACTTAAAAAAATAAATAAATAAATAAGATTCAACTGCAATGCCCATGGAAAATCGGACAAATGATTTTGCTATGGCAAATTTTTTGGGAAATCATTACTGCAAAGCCATTGTAGGAGACCTCAAAATGCCCTCTTGTAACCGTAGCACAAGCTCTTACTATACTGCGAGGCCTGCTGAGATATCCTGTATAGCCTTATGCACACCTGTATGGGGGGACGAGCGATCACTCATACATGCACAGGAACTTTTTGGATTGGGTTATTTCACTATTTGCAGCTGTAGCTACGGAGACGGAAGATATTGTATCAAGAATGTCCAACATAAAACACAATGCAGACCTCCGACAGTAAACGTGACATAAGATTACCTATTAGGGGTACAGATTAGACACTTAAGAACCATTTTTGTAGATTTCAAAAAGTAACATCAGCAGGTCTATGAGGTCCAACGTGTGAGAACGCCAAGCCGCTAAAAGGCTCCTAAACCTATCGACTGCCTTCGGTTTTATTTTGGTTGCATTTCTTTACAATGTTGGGTGAAGCTGCCTATTACAGTAAGACTATAATACATATGGGGGCTCCCCGACTATCCCAGGGGGTGATAAGGGTCGGCACCAGTTCTTGGGGAGTTAAGCCACTATCGGAAGTTTTGGCGACTGCCTGCATGTGAATGGGAGATGGTGGTGAGAAAAGCTGCTGGCCAAAGCGCTATCTGGAGTGTACGGCCAGCCATACGCCGAGCGTGCCTTGCTAGCAGCCTTCCTCATCATCTGCGTGTATTATTAAAGGAGTGGAAGACCCTCATATCCGCTATCACTCGGCTTTAGTTTTAGGCCTCGAGACCACTGAATTAGCTTACCTGTCGTCATATTAAAGTGCAAACATGCCTAACGTATTGGGGTCTGTCTAACTCACGCTGGAACAACTTCAGTGAAATGTAATACACACCTTTATTTTTTCTTGTTATTACAAAGTTCTTTGTCTAACCATTTCCTATACAAAGGTTGCGAAACCCCCCCGCCCTCCCAAAGTTTAGGTCCATTGTCTCTGTAAAACCTTGCGTGATTGTTTGGCTAGAAGATGCCCTCCCATACTGGTGGTAACTTAGAAGAAAAGCTAAAACTAGGCCGATTTGTAGGCTATATTAAGGTTAAAAAAAACCGATCCTGACAGCAGTTCACCTGAAGATCATGTAATCCTGGTTCTCGTTACGCTGGAACGTATAGGTCAGTATGATCAATAGGATTCTGGTATAACAAACTCAAATTCAGTACTGCCTTCCGGAGTAGTTGGCTTAAACATGTTCTGGTTGGACTGCTGAATGAAGATATCGTCCCAATTTACAGGTTTTGGCCCTTCGTTAGAGTGGTTCTCGGCGGAGGCGGGTTCCGATTTGTCCGGGTCTATGTCATACACGATTCCACCATCGTTGATGACGGGGACAGAATTTGTATTTTCTGTTATGTACGCGTACTGCCTAATCTGTAAAGTCTTGCATGGGTTTAGGCGGTAAAGCTTTGAGTCTCCCGCAGGGTCCATACTGTGAACAGATCGAATGTGTGACGCCATGACTTGGTAATTGATAAAGGAACTACCACAAGTCAAGCACTGATATCTTCTTTCACCTGTATGGTGAATTTCATGCTTTGTACGATATTCTGCCAGAGGAAAGACTCTCTCGCAATAGCGACAAGGATATTTCTTTTCCCAGGAGTGAACGTTAAAATGTCTTCTCAAACTGGTCAGACAAACGTATGATCTTTTGCATACAATGCAGATATAATAGACTCTTCCGTCGACGATGAGCTCGTAATGGTCGTCGTGTTTTAGTTTCATTCGTTTACGATTTGGAAACCCTTCATCGTCCTCCTCCAACTTAGCCAACCCTTCCTCTTCTTCCTTGATGGGGATGACTATGTCGTACGTATCCTCGCCGATGTTTGCATAAACTTTGCACCCCGTTGACAAACCCTCGATTTCTGACGCCTGGTCCAAGGTGATGATTTTCTTCCCATCGATGATACGTCTGGGCTCCGAAGAGTCCTTGCTGGTTCCGGAAACAACGTCCGCGATCTTAATCTTAAATTCTCCCGGTTTGGAGGATGATCCGGGGCTGAAGGTAACCACTTGCTTTTTTTGGACACCATCGAATGACACGTTTTTGTGCGTAATCGTTGGCTGCTCCAAGGACACAGCAGAAGACACGGGGGAGGTTGAAATGCCATTTCCATCCAATATCAGCTCAGTTTTGGGATGAACGATACCAATTGGTTGTAGTTTGGGCAGGTTTTGAGTAGTGTCAGGAGGGGCTTGCTTCTGGGTCGACCCTGGTGTGGCAGATGAGGTGGTTTGGGAAGTCTGGATGGAAGGGGCAGGCGTAGCAGGTGCGGGCGGCGCAGCAGGAGCGGGGACAGAATCTTTTGCAGGAGGATCTTGAGTAGAAAGGTTGGAATTTGTGTCACTCGGGGCAGAAACCACATTTTTTGAAGGGGGTTGAGTCTGAGGTTTAGGGCTTTGATTCGGCTGTGGAGGTTGACTTGACGGTACTGCTTTTTTCGCATCAGGGACTTGGTCAACAGGGGGAACAATTGGGGTCTGCACCGATTCTTTTTTCTCTTGAATGACGGGTTTGGTTGGCATAGTCTCTGAACAGAAGATGACGTCATCGTCCTCTGACTCGTCTTCTATCACATTTGTTTCTGTCTCGGATTCTTTATTGGCTGATAATGAGAAGGACTCACCGATGATCGGCATTTCCTTCTCTCCCTCAGATTGAGCCGCGCTGGACGATGGACTGCTTGTGTTTTTTGTCGCATCCCGTGGTTTCTGGTCAGAATTAGACTGGGCTTCAGGAGAACCATCTTTGCCTCCGCCAGACATACTCTTCACTTGTGATAAGGGGATTCCAAGCTCTGCTATAAAAGGAACTCCCAGCAATTTTCCAGATTTGATCAGTTCTTCCAGCATGTCGCATTTCACACGAACAATCTTAGCGCTGTAGATATAGTTAAGAATTTCTGCAAAAATTTCAGCTCTGACAAAATTCAATTCCACTACCGGACCGGCGACAATGAAGAGTTGGTGGAAGTAAGTGCTACAGGCGGAAAGAATATTCTTGTGAGCTCTGAATTTGCGATCTTCAACGATGACGGTGACATCGCAATACAAGCCCTGCAGCCGCTGGTCATTTAGTGCTTGCAATAGGCTGCCAGAGTACTGGGTGTCTGTCGCCGTGATCAACTTCTTTGTGTCCATGTCTGCAGGAAAATATTAAAAAGACGTCAGCGTGTGAACAGAAAAAACAATAACCCATTATCAACCTATACGTAATGTCATTCATAGATTCATGTTCTACTACACTTACTGTAAAGATGCCCCTGCCCAATTATCCGGCCAATATGTATTTGTAACAACACTTGTGTCATCAGGGGACAAGCTGCCGACATAATCCTACTAATATTAGAAGTGCGATAGTTTGGATGTTTGTTCCTTATTCACGCAAAAACGGCTGAATGGATTTGAATGATATTTGGCACATAGATAGATTGTAACCTGGAGTAACACAGACTACTTTGTATCCTGGTAAATAACATGGCTTCACTACTGTTATGAATTTATGTTCACATACTATATTACACTGCTCCTGCAGCCGCTTATCTCAGCTTCTGATAACGCCAGGTCTGTTATCTCTCGCTAACACCCTCAGTCCATTGTGTACAAGCATCTGCATATTATCTGATCTGCTCCAGGCAGTGCTGACACAGTGACATGGGCAAACCCTTTTACTCCACATTGGCAGTTTGCTAATATTAAACATGGCGGGGAAAAGAAAATCTAATTTGTTGCAAACAACGAGAGCTATGAAGGAGGCAGAAGTCACAGAGTTCTCCTCAAGCGGAGCTGAGAGGGATCATTGGCGCCAACAACATGCTCATTAGAAAGGTGTCCCAGCGAGCTGCTGAGATGGCGGAGCAATCACAGGCACGGTGTGAGGAACAAGGTCTGCAGCAGGACAGTCTGAGAGCTGCCAAAGTGCCGGAGCAGGCAAACCATTGACAGCAGCAATTTGCTGAATACCGGCGGATCATCGACGCCAACAACACGCAGACGAAGTCGCGGGCAGAGGCTAGTGTAAATGCTAACAATAAAGTTGAACTTAAAGAGCACCTTTCATGGTCCGGGGCACAGGCAGTTCTATATACTGCTGAATTCAGCGCACTATTGGCTTTCCCGATCCGTGCCCCCGGTGAAGAGCTATCAGTGCCGGTACTATAGCTCCTTACAGTCAGAAGGGCGTTTACAGTCAGTTAGGTACGTTCTTCTCCACAGCAGCATCTGTAGAGCTGTACAGTGTGAGTGGGGAGGAACGCCCCTCCCCTCCTGATAATACTGGTCTATGGACGAGCAGAGGGAGGGGGCGTTCTACTGAGAACTACAGGAGCGTACTGCGCATGCGCGCCAGAGAGGAGTTTGACCCCAGCCGGAAGAAGATGGAGGCGTCGCTGGAGAGAGTTCTCTGGAAGCATTGGGGACACCCCCACTGCTGTTTGAGTGCTGGGGCCCGCCCCCAATGCTGCGAGAAAACTCATTTGTATACCGGCAAAAAAAACGGTAATTCTACTGATAGGAAATCAATACGTTCATATATATTCCCTATATGTGTATACATTCTTTCAATGACTTAAGCTTGTAACATGCATCTCTCCAGGTCAGCTTGACCCATAGTCCATATTAATCAGAATATTTGTAGACATAATGCCGCACCCCATAATAAACAGAGTAATAAAGTGGCTGGAATAAAGTGATAAGATGGTTATTAAAATAGCTTAAGATGAGACTAATGGAAAAACCCAGGTCAAAATAGACTTTGTTATGCCACGCGGTAAGGTGACTAAAACATACACTACGTAATGCGCACTGAGCGAACCTCATCATCAGATGTCAGAACAGTTAGAATATTCATGATTAGGGGCGGGATATTCTTGTAATACTCATGTATAGAAATTGCTGAATCCTAACGGGTAATGATTACTCAATGACACACCCATATACGCCTACCGAGTTACTGATTACTCTATAATACACCCTGTATGTACGCCCACTTCTTTGCGTATAAGAAAAGATGATTTGTTCAATAAACTTTATGCTTTAGCCCAGATTCATCTTGTTTCTGTGTCATTGCATCACTGACGCTCCGGAGTGTGACGTAATTTGGAATCCATCCAATATACCTATTGGTCTGACTTGAGGACCACCATGACAGTAAATGGCGCTCAACGGGGGGTTGGCAAAGGCAAAAGACCTCAATATCTTGAGACCCGGCAATAACAGAGTTAAGGATCAAAGGACACACAGACAATCACCGGTGAGGTAAGAACCATTGCTTCTTACTTACAATATCTCTGTGTTTCCGGGGGTCTTCTAACTCTGGGACCGGATCTGAAGGTATGCTATAGTCTGTCTCTTTGTACTTCCAGCCCATATTATTTGGCAAAGAACCGTAGAATATCATTCTTGATACTTAATGGTATATTGGATTGGATAGCTCTATGTATTACTGTTTTGTTATGTCTAACATGTAACGGCTGTGTGAATGTATGAGTCTACCTAATACCTAGAGGGTATGGAATGGTCTGTTGGGGTCTGCCGTAAAGACCAACTCTTCCTGCGATCAGACTGGTGTGTCCGGTGGGTCTGGGAAAGAGCGCCCCTGACGGTCGGTCTCACATGCCAGATACCTCCTCTTGGGGACAATTAGAGATATGGGGTACAAAGTACATGAAATGACTGATAGATCCTCTGTAATTCTGTCCGGAAACCAAAGGGGGACGCCCCTAGCCAGAGGATAAGTCTTGTCTTATGTTTGTCTTGTAGTACGCACGACGCTATCTCACATGATTTCAGGAGAATTTGAAAGGTTTTAGGTTGTTCTTGTTTTGTTTAGCATTAGTTTGCTTCACCCTCTGGTTGATATATAGAATCTATTGTTATGCAGAAAAGTAGCCTGATATCTGTACCGTATCTAACTCCTGGGGCGGTGATCAGCGACTGGAAGGTGACTGAAATTTAGGAAGTCACGATTTGGCCAAAGGGGTCGCTGAACTGTTCTCGGGCCCAGCAAGCACTTTGTGAGCTACTGGGTGGGAGAAAATGCCTGGAGTGGGAGTTAGATCAGGAGGGTACAGTATCTGTGGCATCTAATAGAGTACGGTAGTAGTATACAGTACTGAGAGACATAGAGGTTTATATGTCAACCAGAGGTGGGCATAGAGGAAAGTGCAACATGGGAAATGTACCTAGCCGGCAGGAACCTGAAGGGGTTAAGGCTTGTGAGATAGTGTTATGTGAACATGCAAGGTTGTTATGAAAGAAAGATTCAAGTAAGTTATTAAGTTATTGCAAGTTCTAGAAATGTGAAGTGATCCAGTAGTGATCTGGCAATCAGCCTCAGTGCTAATTAATGGGTTAATGACAATAAGTTGGTCAGAAAAGGAAGTTTGGTTTGAGGTAATGAAAGATATGAAACAAGAAAGTAGTTGGATTGTGAATAAGACTTTGTAAGGTTTAATATATGAGAAAAGTAGTAAATGTAAAGTTCCTCCACCATCTCAACCCCATCTCATGTCTCCTGTTGCAGCGGGACCAGGAGGATGGACTTGTGTGTATGGACAGAAAAACCATGACTGGTGTAAATAATGTTTTTGCAAAAAGGGGGGGGGGGGGGGAACCAAGACCACACAACATGAGGTAGTAAAAGCAGAACCACTCCCTCCTCATATGTCTGCACAGGAGATGGAGCTGATGGCGTTCATTGAATTGCTTAGAGGGTCAGAAGGTAAACAGTACAACTTTTTCATAGATTGACTGATACAACTATGTGTTTGGAATTAAAAACCCTGCAATGATGATTAAATGTGAAATGCTATAAGTGAGAATAAGATATGATCCTTCCCATACCAATATACCTATTGGTCTGACTTGAGGACCACCATGACACTACCGAACGGCAGGCCAGAGGCATCTGATCAGGGAAGGGGACGACTAGCCTTTCTTAAGGCTATTCCGACGTGGTAACTAGAAAACAAACTTGTTTTAATGGTAGAATCCCTTTAAGGACAATTTATGTTTTATATGTCGGCTGACATCATCATCATCTACTAAGCCGGGTTTTAAGTTTTAATAGTTTCTATATAAGAACATTCACAAAAAGCTCATGGGTACGTTGCCCTGACCACGTGTGGGCCACGGAATGATGCGAATGGGCGATATGGACACAAGTTCAGCTGAATAGGACCCTAAACAGATGTGTTTTTCCAACGTAAAGTAGTGAAGACCAAGACATGGACAGTTTTTCTGTTGGAACCGTTGTCTCACTACAGTAACGTCTGATTGTTTAATAAGAAGGGCTTACTGGAAAGCTACATCAGCGACCTCCCAACTCTGAGACATCAGGAGGAAGCGAGGAGCTAGGCCGGTTATTTATGGTCACTTACGGCATTTTTTTTTTTACCCATCACTTTCTCAGCTTAGCACTGTGTCCCTTGGTATCTCAGCTTAGCACTGTGTCACATCTGCGTTTGGTAATCAGTTTGGGGAGTCCGCTTAGGCCCCCCCTGAACGGAATACCAAACACATTAAAAAGCGGTGAGCAATGAAACCACACGGACCCTATAAACTATAATGGGGTCCATGTGTTTTCTGCACAAATCATGCGGAAAGAAAAATGCTGCAATCTCTCTGTATGATTTGTGCGGACACCGCGCACAAGACACACGGACCCCATTATAGTCTATGGGGTCCGTGTGGTTTCATTGCTCACCACTTTTTAATGCATTCGTTATTCCATTTGGACTCCCCGAACGCAGATGTGAGCCGGGCCTCAGAGCAAGTGGTCTATGGCACCTAGAAAGTCTCTACATCACTTGCTTGGCCCTCTGACACAAGACGGGGCACCAGCTGCAATTCTGTCCCTTTATTTTAGCAATTGGTGGGCGACTTGGCACAGACCCCCTCCCATCAAAACTTCTCATATCACACTAAATTGATAGTTAGAAAAGTAAATTATTGCGACTCTGAATTCATCCAGATGGGAGCAAAGACACTGACAGTGGCCGCACCCCCTCAATAGCTTTTGGCCAAATGCTCATTACCATGCTATTACCCCCTCCCACATCCCCCCACACCTGCAGATCTGCCATGCAAGCCTATGTTCCAAATGGGAAGAGGGGAGTGTTCCACTGCCAAAATCCTGGGTAACTTGGACGGATTCCCGAATCTCTCCTCCCCTCCCAATATTATCTGTCCGGGCGAGTCAAAACAGTCACAAACACACAACAGAGACAATCTGGCTTTACCCCATGTAATTCCGTGTATGGTCACTGCTATTCTAGTCTATGGGAACAGAACAGACCACAAATAAGAGGGGCCATATAATACCGGAGACACCAGTCTGATAGTAGTGCCCTGCGAGGCGTCCGAACTGGAGACCTCCCCTCTATACCACCCTTACACTGCTTGGTGTTAGATGGAGGCTCTCATGACACGGGGAGGGGGGGCTGTTTTTTTTTCTAATACCTATCAGTCTGTCTTTGTAGAATGGGAAGAAACCCAGGCAAACTCCTCCGAACCCAGGACTCCAGTGCAGCAAGGCTGCCGCGCCAACCACTGAGCCACCGTGTTGCCCCATGTGGTTCTGACTTTTCTCAGGTGCTTTAGTGGGGATTGGGTTTTTCAAGGGGGTCAGAATGGCCTAAAAGAAATCAAGTGCTATCCATCTCACTCCTCCACTAGGTAGAGGGTCTGTGACTGCTTTATGCTACACTCACACTAGCGTCACCTGTCTGCTGTGGGGTCCATGTGCTTGCTGTGCGTATTCACTTCACACTGCTTGCAGCTGCGTTCTACGACTCCTCATGTGGACTCCCCCGGACGGAATACAAACGCTGATGTGAACAAGGCCTTAAGGAGGATTCGGTTCAAACAAGAGTGCACCTTAAGGCTCCACATGCACGACGGTAGTTTTTGTCAACAATTGCAGATACAGTGCGGACCCATTCATTTCTAATGGCTTAGGCCTCATTCACACAGTCATGGGACCGCTTATTTTGGTCCTGATTCTGATGGGGGAAGCCGCCCAAAATGCACCTGTCACGACAGTCGCGGCTTCCCCCTCCGAAGTATGCTCAAATGAATGGGCCTAGTCCGGAGGGGGCTGTTGTGAGGTGGACGCCGGCGCTGAACCAGTCACAGAATCTGCCTGAAGAAAGGGCAGCCAGAACATACTGCGCAGGACAGGAGACAGACGTGTGGTGCTGTGCACTGATACAGAACACTGCGCAGGGCTCGTTCACATCTGCGCCCGGTCTCCGTTCTGCAGGTTTCCGTTTCCTGCACAAAACAGAGGCAAGAGACGGAAACCTGCAGGACCCTTTCATTTCAATGGGTTTGAAAGATGTCCAGCCATGAGTGGCGGTGAGCGTTTTATGCTCTCCACCGCGAAACCGTTTTTTTTTTAAATCGGACGCAGAGTCGGACATGCAGTTCTCTGTGTCTGGTTTTAAAAAAAACAAAAAAGGTTTCGCGGCAGAGAGCATAAAACGTTCACCGCCGCACCCGCTCTGACAGCTTTCCGTCTTCTGCATGCTAGTGTGAACCTAGCGTAACGGGAAAAAGTAAGCTAGCAATCTCCATAGACCTCCATTGTGAGGGGGCGGATTCTGAGGTGAATTCGGCATCAGAATCCGCCCCGTGTGAACGAGCCCTTATACACCCAGCTACCTGTCTGTAACTGCGGCTCTGCCCAGCCATTCATTTTGGGTCAGTGAAAACCACGGATGACACAAACATACCAATCCCTGTGTCATTGGCGCCATTTTTACTGATCCACACACTGAACACGGTCGTGTGCACGAAGCCTTAGGGGTCTTTTCTTGTGCAGGTCGTAGATCGTCACAGGGAACCGGACTACAGGTCACCTACAGTTGTACACAATTCAGGAGTTCAGTTCCCATTGTAGCTCCAGATTCGGTGACGTGGACATTACATTGGGCCTCAAGTCTTTGCTCACTACAAGACGTCTCCTGTGGTGCTCGGCCTGACCCGCACGCTATTCTATGGTCTCTGGTCCTCGGACACGCTCCTTCCTCTTTATCGAGGTACAAGTTAGTGACATAAGACGCCATGTCAGCCGCCTCTACCCCCTCTCTCAAGCCTGATATTTCGAGCCATCATTTTGACAAGCGTCCATCTCTGCTATTCCAGCTGGTAACTCGGCCTCTGCAGGTGGAGGATCAGCAATGTGACTCACAGACATCAGAACATGATCTCTTACTGGACCGCAGACCATTGCAGAGAATGTCTGGCCTTGGTGGAAAAGAGAAGGAGCAGCAAATCATCTCAACACACCATAGAAGAAAATCTCATCTCCAGCCTGTGGCAGGTTCTGGAGCAACTCTATTAGATCAATGGCATAACAACAGCATACCTTGGGGAGAAAGCGAGACGAGGCCAACACATAGACTGGAAGCTGAGCTGTGTAATGTGATGTCACCGCTGCAGGCTGCAAAACAAGTGCGGCCGCCCTGGAACTACACAGTGTATTTTATGAAACTGGACAATCCCTTTAAAAGGCCCAACGACCACATTTTCGACCTCCTGGCCCCGGCCATTGCCCTGTGCACACGTGTCCAGTGATCGGCCAAACAAGCAAACAGTCACCTCTTATGTGAGCATGCAAGGCGCTGTTATCGGGAGAAGACAGGGACAGACTGAGGACAATGATGGAACTATGTGCCTAAAGGAGGCTGATCAGGACTTGGCACAGGCGGCAAGAAGCCTCACACTGGAAATGATCCCTGACAACCTGCTTGCAAGTCTTTGATATTATGGAACAGACTTATAACTGGATACCAACCACAATGAGACAATGACAAAGTGACATGTTTTGCTGCAGATTAATCTGCCATAAAATTCACTGTATAACAGTAGCACATATATAAGGGTAAAAAATTTATGTGACGGCATGACAAGGCCACATATATAATAATGCATCAATGCTATAGGACCTGACACGTATGACCGAGGACTATACTAACCCACCACATATGTAAACAATGCAGCAAAGTACCAGATGTGGCGCTAGGCTGGAACCTCCTTCTCCGCTTTTAAAGGCAACACTCAAGGTAACCTGTAACACTTGGGGTCCAGGCACCTCACAGGGGGCTTTCATCATAAACCCTGGGTATATGGTGCACATGTCATACATCTCACACAATCTTAGTCTATCCTAATGGTTCCCTCCTCATCTCATGGTATCTAGATGGCTGCCATCCCCTCATATTGGGGAGGGGGGCTGTGTCTCATTGGCTAGGAGGTAACATGCAGAGAAGAGGAGATGTGACAGGTCTCCGCTGGATCCAGGTTGTCTCCGTCGTCCGGCCATCATTCCTCCTGACCACTTGGCCCCAGGCTGTTATCAATGTGCACAATTCTCCATGCCACATGCTGCTATTCCTCCCCCTCCTCCAATTGCCCGGGGACACAACATTGCAGAGGGCTTGATGTTTTCTCCTCCTTTTCAGACACTTGTATTGGCCTTATTACAAGTCTAAGACGCCAGCACATCAGATCTGAGCTTTGTTGAGATTCTGAATGGTGTCTGGGCCCAGGCCATTGCCATTCATCACTATGAGAGCCCCCTGAGATGAGGGGGTGCAGGCTGACACCCCCTATGGCTGGAGGGCTACGGCCTCTTTGTACCAGCATTAACCCATTCAGCATCCCCTCCCCCTCCAGCCATGTGCTCCTACTCCCATGACCACAAATCACTCTGCACACGGATCGTATGAGACAATCGGCCGATCTGTAGTTAACCCCTGCACTGACAATGGCACAGCCAGGGCTCCCATGCTGCCTCCAGCAGCGGCCTACACGCCCAGACAAGCCGCCGGCCTATAAGGCCTCACAGCCCGCAAGCCCCGAGCTCTCCCAGGCCCCGGCATCCGCCCCCTGCACAGCCCTGAGCCCCACACCGACACCACAGCATGGCGGCCACAAAGGAGAAAGCCCGGGACTAGTGCAGGCGCTGAGGCGTCTAGGCCCCGGCTTCATTATACCGCACATTGTCGGCCATGCTTCCCGGTGAGCGCCCCAGGGAGGCCTCCTATGTAGCCCCGTGTAGTCCGCCCCCTGTGGGCGACTTACCTGCTGTCCCCGGGCCACCCGGTGCCTCGGCTTCCGCACACAACGAATGAACAAGCTCCTCCCGCAGCCACCGAGCACCGCCGCACTAGCAGGCTCTGACCTGCAGAGGGCACCCGAGGCGCCCCCTCCACTCACCGAACTGGAAAATCAGCGCTCGGAATATGTCGGCAACTTCCGTGAGGAGACGCTATCGCGAGATTTCCATTTGTTCTCTGAGGTACCGCGAGTCCCGTACGCGGGCGCTGGAGGATTCCGCCTCATATGTCGGACATGATTGCCGTGCTGTAGCCTTGTGTCAGTCATTCATCGCTGTATCTGCCTAGAATACACGCCAAGGACGCCATCTTACTGAATGACATGAACACAGCTCTCTTTGTTCTACCTCACAATGCAGTGTGGCCGTCATGGGCAGAAATCAGCGCCTCTAGTGGTCAGTCGGTGGTATGGCATGCTATCGGGGCCACAGCCGCTGCCCGGGAGTTGGCGCAGTCGTGGGCGCTCGTTATTGCGCGTTCACGTGAGCGCTGTCCGGGGTTCTGGCCTGTGCGCGCTCCAGGAACCCAAATCGTTCACTCTAGTGCGGGGCCCGGGGGTGACCATGGTGTTGGTTCTTGGGGGGCTTAGAACAATTTTTTGACAACAATGGTGGAGAAGTTTAACGGTATAACCAGCACAGCCATACAAATTGTAATATTACCCCAGTGGCCCCCATGTAGTATAATGCCCCTGCACACATTAACCTGTCCTCCCCCAGTGGCCCCCATGTAGTATAATGCCCCTGCACACATTAACCTGTCCTCCCCCAGTGGCCCCCATGTAGTATAATGCCCCTGCACACATTAACCTGTCCTCCCCCAGTGGCCCCCATGTAGTATAATGCCCCTGCACACATTAACCTGTCCTCCCCCAGTGGCCCCCATGTAGTATAATGCCCCTGCACACACTAACCTGTCCTCCCCCCAGTGGCCCCCATGTAGTATAATGCCCCTGCACACATTAACCTGTCCTCCCCCAGTGGCCCCCATGTAGTATAATGCCCCTGCACACATTAACCTGTCCTCCCCCAGTGGCCCCCATGTAGTATAATGC
This sequence comes from Leptodactylus fuscus, assembly GCF_031893055.1. NCBI lineage: Eukaryota > Metazoa > Chordata > Amphibia > Anura > Leptodactylidae > Leptodactylus > Leptodactylus fuscus. The sequence goes on from NC_134275.1 coordinate 594,753, forward strand.
CCCTGCACACGTTAACCTGTCCTCCCCCAGTGGCCCCCATGTAGTATAATGCCCCTGCACACATTAACCTGTCCTTCCCCAGTGGCCCCCATGTAGTATAATTCCCCTGCACACATTAACCTGTCCTCCCCCAGTGGCCCCCATGTAGTATAATGCCCCTGCACACGTTAACCTGTCCTCCCCCAGTGGCCCCCATGTAGTATAATGCCCCTGCACACGTTAACCTGTCCTCCCCCAGTGGCCCCATGTAGTATAATGCCCCTGCACACGTTAACCTGTCCTCCCCCAGTGGCCCCCATGTAGTATAATGCCCCTGCACACACTAACCTGTCCTCCCCCAGTGGCCCCCATGTAGTATAATGCCCCTGCACACACTAACCTGTCCTCCCCCAGTGGCCCCCATGTAGTATAATGCCCCTGCACACATTAACCTGTCCCCCCCCCCAGTGGCCCCCATGTAGTATAATGCCCCTGCACACGTTAACCTGTCCTCCCCCAGTGGCCCCCATGTAGTATAATGCCCCTGCACACATTAACCTGTCCTCCCCCAGTGGCCCCCATGTAGTATAATGCCCCTGCACACACTAACCTGTCCTCCCCCAGTGGCCCCCATGTAGTATAATGCCCCTGCACACACTAACCTGTCCTCCCCCAGTGGCCCCCATGTAGTATAATGCCCCTGCACACACTAACCTGTCCTCCCCCAGTGGCCCCCATGTAGTATAATGCCCCTGCACACGTTAACCTGTCCTCCCCCAGTGGCCCCCATGTAGTATAATGCCCCTGCACACGTTAACCTGTCCTCCCCCAGTGGCCCCCATGTAGTATAATGCCCCTGCACACGTTAACCTGTCCTCCCCCAGTGGCCCCCATGTAGTATAATGCCCCTGCACACGCTAACCTGTCCTCCCCCAGTGGCCCCCATGTAGTATAATGCCCCTGCACACACTAACCTGTCCTCCCCCAGTGGCCCCCATGTAGTATAATGCCCCTGCACACACTAACCTGTCCTCCCCCAGTGGCCCCCATGTAGTATAATGCCCCTGCACACACTAACCTGTCCTCCCCCAGTGGCCCCCATGTAGTATAATGCCCCTGCACACGTTAACCTGTCCTCCCCCAGTGGCCCCCATGTAGTATAATGCCCCTGCACACGTTAACCTGTCCTCCCCCAGTGGCCCCCATGTAGTATAATGCCCCTGCACACGTTAACCTGTCCTCCCCCAGTGGCCCCCATGTAGTATAATGCCCCTGCACACGTTAACCTGTCCTCCCCCAGTGGCCCCATGTAGTATAATGCCCCTGCACACGTTAACCTGTCCTCCCCCAGTGGCCCCCATGTAGTATAATGCCCCTGCACACGTTAACCTGTCCTCCCCCAGTGGCCCCCATGTAGTATAATGTCCTATCACACAGGGAAATGCCCCTGTCCTCCCCCAGTGGCCCCCATGTAGTATAATGCCCCTGCACATATTAACCTGTCCTCCCCCAGTGGCCCCCATGTAGTATAATGCCCTATCACACAAGGAAATGCCCCTGTCCTCCCCCAGTGGCCCCCATCTAGTGTAATGCCCCTGCACACATTAACCTGTCCTCCCCCAGTGGCCCCCATGTAGTATAATGCCCCTGCACACATTAACCTGTCCTCCTCCAGTGGCCCCCATGTAGTATAATGCCCTATCACACAAGGAAATGCCCCTGTCCTCCCCCAGTGGTCCCCATCTAGTGTAATGCCCTATCACAAATGGAAATGCCCGTCTTCCCCCAGTGGCCCCCATATAGTATAATGCCCTATCACACAGGGAAATGCCCCTGTCCTCCCCCAGTGGCCCCCATGTAGTATAATGTCCTATCACACAGGAAAATGCCCCTGTCCTCCCACAGTGGCCCCCATGTAGTATAATGTCCTATCACACAGGGAAATGCCCCTGTCCTCCCACAGTGGCCCCCATGTAGTATAATGTCCTATCACACAGGGAAATGCCCCTGCACACATTAACCTGTCCTCCCCCAGTGGCCCCCATGTAGTATAATGCCCCTGTCCTCCCCCAGTGGCCCCTAAAATGTTATATTATTATGTCTCCCTCCAGTTTATCCCACATTATAAAGTCCTTTTCCTGGTGCACCCACAGTATAATGTTTCCCTCTAGTTAACCCTACAGTTTCATGTCCCCCTCCAGTTGCCCCTACAGTTTCATGTCCCCCTCCAGGTTGCCCCTACAGTTTCATGTCCCCCTCCAGGTTGCCCCTACAGTTTCATGTCCCCCTCCAGGTTGCCCCTACAGTTTCATGTCCCCCTCCAGTTGCCCCTACAGTTTCATGTCCCCCTCCAGTTGCCCCTACAGTTTCATGTCCCCCTCCAGTTGCCTAAACAGTTTCATGTCCCCCCTCCAGTTGCCCCTACAGTTTCATGTCCCCCTCCAGTTGCCTAAACAGTTTCATGTCCCCCTCCAGTTGCCCCCTACAGTTTCATGTCCCCCTCCAGTTGCCCCTACAGTTTCATGTCCCCCTCCAGTTGCCCCTACAGTTTCATGTCCCCCTCCAGTTGCCTAAACAGTTTCATGTCCCCCTCCAGGTTGCCCCTACAGTTTCATGTCCCCCTCCAGGTTGCCCCTACAGTTTCATGTCCCCCTACAGTTGCCCCTACAGTTTCATGTCCCCCTCCAGGTTGCCCCTACAGTTTCATGTCCCCCTCCAGGTTGCCCCTACAGTTTCATGTCCCCCTCCAGGTTGCCCCTACAGTTTCATGTCCCCCTCCAGGTTGCCCCTACAGTTTCATGTCCCCCTCCAGTTGCCCCTACAGTTTCATGTCCCCCTCCAGTTGCCCCTACAGTTTCATGTCCCCCTCCAGTTGCCTAAACAGTTTCATGTCCCCCTCCAGTTGCCTAAACAGTTTCATGTCCCCCTCCAGTTGCCCCTACAGTTTCATGTCCCCCTCCAGTTGCCTAAACAGTTTCATGTCCCCCTCCAGTTGCCCCTACAGTTTCATGTCCCCCTCCAGGTTGCCCCTACAGTTTCATGTCCCCCTACAGTTGCCCCTACAGTTTCATGTCCCCCTCCAGGTTGCCCCTACAGTTTCAAGTCCCCCTCCAGGTTGCTGCTACAGTTTCATGTCCCCCTCCAGTTGCCCCTACAGTTTCATGTTCCCCTCCAGGTTGCCCCTACAGTTTCATGTCCCCCTCCAGGTTGCTGCTACAGTTTCATGTCCCCCTCCAGTTGCCCCTACAGTTTCATGTTCCCCTCCAGGTTGCCCCTACAGTTTCATGTCCCCCTCCAGGTTGCCCCTACAGTTTCATGTCCCCCTCCAGGTTGCCCCTACGGTTTCATGTCCCCCTCCAGGTTGCCCCTACGGTTTCATGTCCCCCTCCAGGTTGCCCCTACAGTTTCAGGTCCCCCTTTGCTCTTCCTACTAAAAAATGCAGAGATGCAAAAAAAAAAAAAAAAAAATTGCTTTGCTAATTCCATAACCTAGATCAGGCTGCATTCACATTTGTGTTGGAGTCTCTGCTTGAAGACTTTGTGGCGCTGTGTGGCAACCCCCCCCCCCCCCCCCGGCAAATTCAACTTTTTTGTCCAATTTCAGTTTAAAATAATGGACACCTGATAAACTCCATTCTAGTAAATGAGATCTGTATATTATCACTCTTATATGTCAGTGTTAGTGTGACCCAGACATCCGCTGACTTACCAATATACATATACACATATGCTGGCCCCCGGACCCCCCGATTATTAGACTTGTAGGGGACAAGAAGTCTCGTTCCTCAGCCTCCCTTCTTAATGCTCTGACTCAGCACCCCACTGTTTTCTAAGAATGGGGTCAATGTAGGACCTGCTTACCCCGTGCACTTCCAAGCTTCTCGTATCCAAAATATAACCCTGATAAGGGTTAAAAAGAACTCTTAATTAAAGGTGATGTCAACATTGGATAATTGTCCTCCATAGTCCTCTCCTACAGGGCTTCCCTGGGAGAACATAGAGGGGTTTTCCAGGACTTACCTATTGATGACCAAATCTTAGGGTAGGTCATTGTGATGGAATATCTCTATAATAATAATAATAATAATTAATAATTAATAATAATATATATCTTGTTCCGCTTCTATTTGGGAACTTCCTTATGGTTTTTATTCCTGGTGTAGTTAGGACAATGGGCCTTTGTGTACTGACATGTCCTGAGTCTCAGTAATTCCAATTTGTATGGAAATTTCAATGCAGGAGACAATTAGTTAAATGGCAATGCATTTAGCACAGAGGGACACCCTCATTATCATGTCAAGCGAGCGGACTATAGCAGACATGGCGACACATCGGAGTGCTTACTGGTCACCTAAAGGAAGTTATGACGTCACAAGTGGGAGTTTGCAGGAAATAGGTTGGGGGTCGGAGAACATAATAGAGGGTCAGGATTTCACTGGCAGATTCTTTAGAAATTAGCATGCATTCTGTCCCAGACTTAAAGGGATCCTATCATTAGATACCTTTTTTTCTGACTAACACGTAGGAATAGCCTTAAGAAAGCCTCTTCTTCTCCTACCTTTAGATGTCTTCTCTGCGCCGCCGTGTGGTAGAAATCCCGGTTCTCTTCAGTATGCAAAAGAGTTCTCTCGCAGCACTGGGGGTGGTCTTCCGGCGCTCAAACAGCACTGGGGGCATCTCCAATGCTGCGAGAAAACTCTCCAGTAGAGATGAGGTGGCCGGTGGCCATCACAGGTGCTTCCATTCATTTCTATGGCTGATCCGAACAGTGTTCGCTCATCTCTATTCTCCAGCGCCGCCTCCATCTTTGTCTGCAACGGCCTTTCTCCACGTCTTCTTCTGGTGCTGGCTTCAAACTTCTACGCATGTGCAGTCGGCTCTGCCATCGGGCCTTGGACAGAGCTGACTGCACATGCCCGTGGCCATTTTTTTGTGATCACTTACACTGTAAGCTGGGGTAAGCGAGGGGTGAGGGGTGGCAGCTTTGTGTAAGGTGCTTCACACCTGTGTGGCCCCGTGTGACAGGTGAGCTGGAAAGGAGTGTGGGAGCAAGGATCCTTTTATGATTGCATCTTGGGTGAAATGTGTGCATGCGGCTAGTAAGGTGAATGGGTAACCCCCCAATCTGGTATACAGCGAGTGGATGTGTCGTAGGGGAGACCCCCATTTCCTGACAGTCATCAATATGTCATTTATTGAGGTTCTTTTGGAGACCCCCGACTGTCCCTGCAATCTCCATTCCCTTATTATACATATTTACTAAGTGGTTGTGTCATCCTAAGGATTAAATGGCCAAAATCAGACTAAACCTCCGTCTCCCAGCCTCATACATAGAGACCACGTGTCCATATATCACATAGTCACTGAATCAATCGTGTCCACCCTCTTCACGTGACACAACCAATAATGTTTGTTCATGTTGTATAGCAGAGCCCTACTGAGCTTAGTGGACGCCATAAATCCACAAATATAGAAAAGGAAGAGCGAAAACAAAATGTACAGAATCCAAAACAGGGACACGGTGATAAAAAGGAGTCAATTACACTCAGCTCTGAGAATTGTACAAGACCCTTAGAAGATTATAGGGGATAGTTCAGACATAGACAAGTCGCACAGTGAATATAATAGAGAAGACTTCTAGAAATGTAGGATCTGCAAGATACAAGCATTGCCCCACTGACAGCTTTCTCTCCCATCCCCATTGAGTATGCATGTTGTGTCAGGGGGAGAGGGGAATAAGATGCCGTCAAGTCCCCTGTGATGGTGGAGAATCTCCCAAGAGATCAAAAGACTGAACATTTGGAAATTCAGTGAGCTGGATAAATCTATTCCCTGATATCTGCCCTGGGGAGCTGTGGCCTGCCGGATATGCCGAGTATTAGACCTGTGATATGATGTATATACAGTATATATATGATACAGCCATTGCATTAATAGTACTGACAACGTGATGTGAATAATAATAATGATTCTATCGTGATAGTGCTAGCTGTCAGGATATATGATGTAGAAGGATAGGGACATTGGCAATAAACATACTGTACATCTGGAACATGTTTCCCTGAAAACTGAGGCAGCAAAATATTGGTTTGTTTATGTTGTGACCTCTGAGCAGGATCTAGTTCAGGTCTCCCACACCTATAAGTGGCTTTACATGTAGGAATCTGACACTAAATCTGATGCTGAATCTGAGACAGAATCCACCTCACATTTCTCCAGAAATCTGCTCCCCAATCACTTCAATTGGGAGGCATTTGCTGATTCGGCTTCAAGATTTAATGTCCAGGTAAGGTGCACATTGGCCCAGGAGGGGTCTTGGGTGAAAGGATGAAGTCCAAATCGCAGCATGTCACTTATAGCTACGGAAACGCGGGACTTACCCTATAGGTGTTATGGAAGCAGAAAGTCCTCGTAGTGGAGTCTGAGAACTTTCTGTGAAAAGAGCTGCAGGAAAAACCTGATTTGTTACCGCCTTGGCTTTTCCTGCAGCACTTTTTTTGCTGCCACCCGCTACGTGGGGCCTTAGCCTAATAAAGCCTAATAAAGCCCAAAGACCGTATATACTTGAGTATAAGCTGAGTTTTTCAGCACAGTTTTTGTGCTGAAAAAGCCCCCCCCCCCCCGGCTTATATTCGAGTTAGCAAAAAAAAAATAAAAAAAAAATTATTATTTATTTCTTTAGGGGGGGGGGGGGGGGTCTATGACCAGCCACAATAGTAATATATAGAATCTCTTATAAAATGGTGAGAAAAAAAAGAATCTTTAAAAAAATAAAATAAAAAAATAAAAGTTGTAAATCCCTCTTTCCCTAGAATACATATAGAAGTAGAAGGTCTTCCTGTATCTACTGAATATCGGGGATCTGCAGTGCTCCATCTGGAAGGGGTTAATAGGGGCACTGCAGATCCCCTATAGTCAGCCAGGCTGAATTCCAAGTGGGGGAAAAAAATCCCAGTCCTCAAGCTCAGTGAAGGGGCAGACAGACACCAAAACACCCCCTCCCCTTCCCCAGCATCTACTGCACCCAAAAACTACCACCACTTTAATTTTTGAAATTTTCCAGTAGCTGCTGCATTCCCCCCCAACTCGGCTTATACTCAAGTCAATAAGTTTTCCCAGTTTTTTTGGGTAAAATTAGGAGCCTCGGCTTATATTTAGGTCGGCTTATACTCGAGTATATACGGTAAATGACCTCCCCCTTTAATGCCCCCTAAAAGCCCTTATCTAAATGAGCCCCCATCATCATAATGCCCCCTAATGAATCTACTCTAAATCCCCCTCTATAAATCCCCCTTTGGTGAAAAGTCTGTCCAGTAAATGCCCTCCATGCTTGGTATGAATGTGGCCGGGAGGGATCAGCCTGTGGCCTGCAGGGCTCGTGTTATGGAAGCCCAAGTTGTGTGATAGTAGCCTTCAGCTCGTCTGCATTGTTGGGTCTGGGGTCTCTCATCTTCCTCTTCACAACACCCCATAGATTCTCTACAAGGTTAAGGTGAGTCGAGTTTGCCGGCCAATCAAGCCCAGTGATACTTTGGTTATTAAACCAGGTCTTGGCACTTTTGGCAGTGTGCACAGGGGCCAAGTCCTGTTGGAAAATAAAAATTCCATCTCCAAAAAGCAAACGGAAGCCTGAAGTGCTGGAGAATGTCCTGGTAGACGCTGCGCTGACACCAGCAGATGACATGGCTCCCCGGCCACCACTGATGGTGGAAACGTCACAGCAGACCTCCAGCAGTTTGGATTGTGTACAGCGGCCTCTCCACTCTTCTCCAGACTCTGGGACCTTCCAAATGAAATACAAAATTTACTGAAATCTGAAAACAACTTTACCACTGAGGAACAGTCCAGAACGTTTTGGTAATATTCTAATTTATTGAGATGCACTAGTACCTTGGAAAACAAGTCCCTGCCAGACCAGGTAAGAGGCCATTGTACAAAATGATGTGGCTTTGATGAAATAGCCAGCGCAGCCTCAGGGTCCTCATGTTCCACGTTCGCCAATCACTACAGGCCCTCATGGCTGCTTCCAGGGATTCTAATTTTGGCCAACATGTGCTTCAAGCAGTGCCCCAGTAATACCTCCTATTGTTATTGCTTCTTTGTTCCACATATTTGAATGGATCAGGCAAATCTAAAATTCTGACAAGATATTGGGGCCGTTAGCGAATTCTTATTTCTATTCCAGGTTACTCGGCACGCCGCCGCGCCACTCTCTACAACTTCTGTTTCTGATGATGACGACTGTAGCGACAGTATTGCTTAACTTTTAGTTATAATTATTTCTGTAAAATATTTAATTTAGAATAAAATCCCACGTTTGTCACATTGTGTTAATGTAGGTAATGAATACAGTTCTAGAGCAGACATATAATCCATTAGTATTCGGGAGCCTTCCATGATTAATGGCTTCAGTACAATGGCTCCTGGATCTGCTTCCTTGCCAATACCAGCCATGATTTATGATACAAATAATGGATTTAACTGGTGGATATTGCCGCTACTCATCTTCACATTATGGTGCAGAGCCGCTACGTTCAATACACAATTATTATGGCTAATAACACGACTATCTACGAGAACTGATACTTACAGTACATAGATTCTTACGCTTGCCTAAATCAATTGTAGGCTACATCAAGGATATTGGGAAGCGCATTGTGAATGATGAACTTACTCCCGCTACTTCATTGTTCTCCGCTTGGTCCTAATCTTATACATCTGTTTGCAACAAAGAAATACAGGGCTGATTTATCATGGATTGTAGGCCAGAAAACCATAAGACAAGCTATGAAAGGCCACTATTTGTTGCATAAAAAAGTGGGAATTTTAGCTTTGAACTTTCCTCAAATGGGACATGGTAGGGGTGTGTCGGGGCCCCTCAGATTTAGCTTTTATGAAATGGACTGTAATAGGATCTACTCCATATTTTGTGGCTGGATCCTATGCACCAGCTAATGATGGATCACATATGGACCAAAACTACAGTCATGTGCATGGAGCCTTAGGCCTCATATGGTATATGTGTGGGCATCTCTCTTAGGCTACGTGTGACAAGAGAAGGACTGGACATACGTAATTGGTGGAGGCGCCATAGAGCATCAAAGTGGTGGAAGCCCCGATATACCTGATCCAAGTGCCCTCCATATAAGCCCCTTATACCTCTGACAATATGGGGAAATCTCACCTCAAAGGAAAGCTGCAAGGCTAAGGAAAAGTGTCATGAGAACTTATGGGATGCCTAAGGCCTATCAGTAAATTCATTATGGGGATTACTACACATTAATGTCACCACCTGTCAGAATCCAGAATATCCCGCTTTGGCAGAGCGGACCGCTGCGAGACCTGCAGGAAGAGAGGGGATGTGGTGATGATGTCACTGGGATGTTGTGGTGATGTCACTGGGATGTTGTGATGATGTCACTGGGATGTTGTGATGATGTCACTGGGATGTTGTGATGATGTCACTGGGATGTTGTGATGATGTCACTGGGATGTTGTGATGATGTCACTGGGATGTTGTGATGATGTCACTGGGATGTTGTGATGATGTCACTGGGATGCTGTGATGATGTCACTGGGATGCTGTGATGATGTCACTGGGATGTTGTGGTGATGTCACTGGGATGTTGTGATGATGTCACTGGGATGTTGTGGTGATGTCACTGGGATGTTGTGATGATGTCACTGGGATGTTGTGATGATGTCACTGGGATATTGTGATGATGTCACTGGGATGTTGTGGTGATGTCACTGGGATGTTGTGGTGATGTCACTGGGATGTTGTGGTGATGTCACTGGGATGTTGTGATGATGTCACTGGGATGTTGTGATGATGTCACTGGGATGTTGTGATGATGTCACTGGGATGTTGTGATGATGTCACTGGGATGCTGTGATGATGTCACTGGGATGCTGTGATGATGTCACTGGGATGTTGTGGTGATGTCACTGGGATGTTGTGATGATGTCACTGGGATGTTGTGGTGATGTCACTGGGATGTTGTGATGATGTCACTGGGATGTTGTGATGATGTCACTGGGATATTGTGATGATGTCACTGGGATGTTGTGGTGATGTCACTGGGATGTTGTGGTGATGTCACTGGGATGTTGTGGTGATGTCACTGGGATGTTGTGATGATGTCACTGGGATGTTGTGATGATGTCACTGGGATGTTGTGATGATGTCACTGGGATGTTGTGATGATGTCACTGGGATGCTGTGATGATGTCACTGGGATGCTGTGATGATGTCACTGGGATGTTGTGATGATGTCACTGGGATGTTGTGGTGGTGTCACTGGGATGTTGTGATGATGTCACTGGGATGTTGTGATGATGTCACTGGGATATTGTGATGATGTCACTGGGATGTTGTGGTGATGTCACTGGGATGTTGTGATGATGTCACTGGGATGTTGTGATGATGTCACTGGGATATTGTGATGATGTCACTGGGATGTTGTGGTGATGTCACTGGGATGTTGTGATGATGTCACTGGGATGTTGTGATGATGTCACTGGGATGTTGTGATGATGTCACTGGGATGCTGTGATGATGTCACTGGGATGTTGTGATGATGTCACTGGGATGTTGTGGTGATGTCACTGGGATGTTGTGATGATGTCACTGGGATGTTGTGATGATGTCACTGGGATATTGTGATGATGTCACTGGGATGTTGTGGTGATGTCACTGGGATGTTGTGGTGATGTCACTGGGATGTTGTGATGATGTCACTGGGATGTTGTGATGATGTCACTGGGATGCTGTGATGATGTCACTGGGATGTTGTGATGATGTCACTGGGATGTTGTGGTGATGTCACTGGGATGTTGTGATGATGTCACTGGGATGTTGTGATGATGTCACTGGGATGTTGTGATGATGTCACTGGGATGTTGAGCCGACTCCAGTGCCGTGGCCAGCTGCGCTAGGTTATGCGGTTGAGCATCCATGGCGAGAACAACCCAATCGAGGTGGTCCCACAGATTCTTGATTGGGTTCAGGTTCTGGGATAGTTCTGGCTAAGGGAGTACGGTAACCTCATCCTGGTGCTCCTTGGACCGCGCACATACACTGCGAGCTTTATGACACGTCGCATTGTCCTGCTGGTAGACGTCATCATCCTGAGGAAAAACAATTCACATGTAGGGGTGAACATGGTCCACAAGGATAGATGCATACGTGTGCTGATCCATCGTGCCTTCCACAATGATGAGTGCACCCAGATGGCTGATGACACGCGCCTTCTGCCATTGGTTATTTAATGGTGACGTCACAAGTAGGCGCTGGTCACATTAATAGGACTGGACCGTGTATATACTGTAGCTACATCCAAATACTACCTTGTATGCAAATTTCTAAAATGTCGCCAACATACAATTATTTTTCAGTAGTAGCTTGCTGCCTAAGCCTTGCCTTTGTCTTCTATCCTGGGGTCATGTCAGTAGTCTGTGGCCTATTACAAGGGCCGTCTTAGCTCTAAGCTAGGAATCCCCAGGCAGCAGCAAGACTCTGCAAGATGAGTGGTGAGTGGGGTCCTGGCAGTGGGATTGAGAATTGGGGCCCAGTTTATACTGTTGCATAAACTGGTTGAGATGCTGAGTATCTGTATGAAGTACAAGGCGCGTACAGTGCCATACCGGGTGAGCTGGGGGCCTACCTGGCTCAGGGCCTACAGAGGGATATGCCTGTTGCTCCTAAAAGTAATATTGCATCCCCAGTGTGAACCCATTGATAATAATGATTCCTCAGTGTGCCCATGGTAGAGCCCCTAAGAGTTATCAAGCTAAACATTGCACCACCATAGTACCCCCAATAATAATAAAGCTCTCCTCTGGTGTGCTGTCCACCTGAGCTGCTGATCTGCTCCTGTATACATTGCAGGCTGAAAGTGTCTTGTGTTGTATTAGTGTGAGCCCTGCCACAGTACTCAGCTGTATCAGTGAATGCAATGCCAATTGATCATAATATAGGAAAGCATTTAGGGCACTAGACAAAAGATCTGGGGCTTCTGTAACTTTGCACTATGGATGCCCTGCTGGTTATTTGGGCTAGGTCCTGCTGGTCCTAACCCATAGCTATAATGGGGTATCCTCCCCGTCAGTTGTAATATATAGCAGTGATGCAGAGGCATTGATGCACGGTTAATAATTTTATATAATCCTATTATTATTTACAACACAAAGCAATACTGAAATAATCATCTTTTTACCGATATGTAAGTGCATTGCGTCAGGGCCTGGTTTGCAATTGCAAGTGCATTGCTCTCCTCTGCAACGTCCGCCCCTAGGTCTGCCTGCATTATGACTATCTGTAAATCAGGGCTGCCCTTGCACTTGCAGACTTATTTGCATATCAATAAAATATGATTCTCTCTGTATAGCTTTATTAGTTTGTGACCACAAATGCTCCCCTTAAGGTCCCCGCACAGCGCTATTATTGGTTTGGGAGGCATTTTGGATCTGAACGAGAAGTTCATTGGAGCTGCTTTATTCTATGTGGCCGGTAGATGGCAGCATAAACTAAGTAGTCACAGAAGGAATAAAACATGGCTACAAAAGAATATTTGCGGGCTGGAGATTAAATGTACATGTTTTCTTGAGGCAATATTGGAGATCAGTGGTTGTGATGCCTGCTCTATTTCCAGAGCTTTACGCATGCGATTAGCCATGGCCAATCCAACCACATGCACAACACATCTACGAGCTGATACGTGAATGAAGCCTCAGGCCTGAGTCTTGTAAGCTCGCCTTCTTCCTCATTTGGTAAGATTAGCTTCATTGAGTTCAGCGTGTTCTTTCTCAATGACGACATAGACAAGATCTCCACAGCTCACTTTAGCTGGATATCATTTTTTATTATTTTTTTTGTTGCAATGGCTGAGGAATCTGACCTTACATGACTCTGTGGGGTCTTTACAGAGAAATATGATGGAGGCAGTGGCAGTCATATAAAAAACCCCAAAAGATGAGATCACATTCACCCCTCCATTGCAGAGAGGCGGCCCCGGTTCTCCTTGATGCACCCTGTTTTTGGTGCTGCAGGATGATGTCACCCACTAGAGCATCAGCCAATCACAGGCCTTCATGTGCTGTTCTCTGTGACATCATCCTGCTGCTGCAATGGTAACAGGGGCTGGCGAAGACAAGGAGGGATAAGTATAATCATCTTTTTTTGTTGTTATTGTTATGACTACCAGGAAACTTGTATTTTCCCTGGATAATTCCTTTAAGGCTTTCTACTTGTAATAAATAATTCTCTTTAATGAATTGTAATGGGCAGAAGATTATGGTTTGGCTTGTGGCCACTTCTAATGGTGCTGTCCAAGCAGACTCCGCCATACAGAGAATCCGGACTTTGCATGTCTTCCAGGCCACTACCTGCGGTGGTCCCAGTTTGGTAAAAGTCGACCAGACAGGTTGGAACTACAGCACAGAAACAAACCACATAATGTGAATACAGGGTAAGGCCCCGCGATACAGAAATGCAATTTGTTTTTATTGCAGATTTTGCTGCGTTTTTTTGAGCCAAAGCCAGAAGTGGATTGAGCAGAAGGGAGAAGTATAAGAAGTTCTTCTGTATTTCCCACTAGTTTTGTAGCAATTATTGGCTTTGGCTCCAAAAACCACAGCAAAATCTGCAACAAAAAAAAAAAAGCTGCGTTTTCACAATGTGGGGCCTTAGCCACAGAATACATGCACAGACTAAAAACTGAGAGGGAGACAGAACTGAGCAAAAGTCGGGTCCAAAACAGAAATCTGGTGCAATCCAAATCCGGTGTATTATCTGACTGCTCGTCTAAATATTACAGTAGTTACCCTGGGCCAATATATCCACAATGAAACAGAATCATTCATGGCCGAAGCCAAAAGGCTAGTCATCCAGAAGGAAGGAAGAAATGTCCAGACAAGACAGACAGAAACTAGGACATAGTTCAGACAAAGCAGACAGAATAACTGTTGTCCAAGCAGAGCAGACAGAGGCTATGACATAGTTAAACACTCGAGCATCAAAGAGAAAACCAGAACAAGGCCAGATACCTGCGTCTTATAGGTCAGTGAGGCTGCGTCTTATAGGCCAGATAGCTGCGTCTTATAGGTCAGTGAGGCTGCGTCTTATAGGTCAGTGAGGCTGCGTCTTATAGGTCAGTGAGGCTGCTTCTTATAGGCCAGATAGCTGCGTCTTATAGGTCAGTGAGGCTGCGTCTTATAGGTCAGTGAGGCTGCGTCTTATAGGTCAGTGAGGCTGTGTCTTATAGGTCAGTGAGGCTGCGTCTTATAGGTCAGTGAGGCTGCGTCTTATAGGCCAGATAGCTGCGTCTTATAGGTCAGTGAGGCTGCGTCTTATAGGTCAGTGAGGCTGCGTCTTATAGGTCAGTGAGGCTGCGTCTTATAGGTCAGTGAGGCTGCGTCTTATAGGCCAGATAGCTGCGTCTTATAGGTCAGTGAGGCTGCGTCTTATAGGCCAGATAGCTGCGTCTTATAGGTCAGTGAGGCTGCGTCTTATAGGCCAGTGAGGCTGCGTCTTATAGGCCAGATAGCTGCGTCTTATAGGTCAGTGAGGCTGCGTCTTATAGGTCAGTGAGGCTGCGTCTTATAGGTCAGTGAGGCTGCGTCTTATAGGTCAGTGAGGCTGCGTCTTATAGGTCAGTGAGGCTGCGTCTTATAGGCCAGATAGCTGCGTCTTATAGGTCAGTGAGGCTGCGTCTTATAGGCCAGATAGCTGCGTCTTATAGGTCAGTGAGGCTGCGTCTTATAGGTCAGTGAGGCTGCGTCTTATAGGCCAGATAGCTGCGTCTTATAGGTCAGTGAGGCTGCGTCTTATAGGCCAGATAGCTGCGTCTTATAGGTCAGTCAGGCTGCGTCTTATAGGTCAGTGAGGCTGCGTCTTATAGGTCAGTGAGGCTGCGTCTTATAGGTGAGTGAGGCTGCGTCTTATAGGTCAGTGAGGCTGCGTCTTATAGGCCAGATAGCTGCGTCTTATAGGCCAGATAGCTGCGTCTTATAGGTCAGTGAGGCTGCGTCTTATAGGTCAGTGAGGCTGCGTCTTATAGGTCAGTGAGGCTGCGTCTTATAGGTCAGTGAGGCTGCGTCTTATAGGTCAGTGAGGCTGCGTCTTATAGGCCAGATAGCTGCGTCTTATAGGTCAGTGAGGCTGCGTCTTATAGGCCAGATAGCTGCGTCTTATAGGTCAGTCAGGCTGCGTCTTATAGGTCAGTGAGGCTGCGTCTTATAGGTCAGTGAGGCTGCGTCTTATAGGTGAGTGAGGCTGCGTCTTATAGGTCAGTGAGGCTGCGTCTTATAGGTGAGTGAGGCTGCGTCTTATAGGTCAGTGAGGCTGCGTCTTATAGGTCAGTGAGGCTGCGTCTTATAGGTCAGTGAGGCTGCGTCTTATAGGCCAGTGAGGCTGCGTCTTATAGGCCAGATAGCTGCGTCTTATAGGTCAGTGAGGCTGCGTCTTATAGGCCAGATAGCTGCGTCTTATAGGCCAGATAGCTGCGTCTTATAGGTCAGTGAGGCTGCGTCTTATAGGCCAGATAGCTGCGTCTTATAGGTCAGTGAGGCTGCGTCTTATAGGTCAGTGAGGCTGCGTCTTATAGGCCAGATAGCTGCGTCTTATAGGTCAGTGAAGCTGCGTCTTATAGGCCAGATAGCTGCGTCTTATAGGTCAGTCAGGCTGCGTCTTATAGGTCAGTGAGGCTGCGTCTTATAGGTGAGTGAGGCTGCGTCTTATAGGTGAGTGAGGCTGCGTCTTATAGGTCAGTGAGGCTGCGTCTTATAGGTGAGTGAGGCTGCGTCTTATAGGTCAGTGAGGCTGCGTCTTATAGGCCAGATAGCTGCGTCTTATAGGCCAGATAGCTGCGTCTTATAGGTCAGTGAGGCTGCGTCTTATAGGTCAGTGAGGCTGCGTCTTATAGGTCAGTGAGGCTGCGTCTTATAGGTCAGTGAGGCTGCGTCTTATAGGTCAGTGAGGCTGCGTCTTATAGGCCAGATAGCTGCGTCTTATAGGTCAGTGAGGCTGCGTCTTATAGGCCAGATAGCTGCGTCTTATAGGTCAGTCAGGCTGCGTCTTATAGGTCAGTGAGGCTGCGTCTTATAGGTCAGTGAGGCTGCGTCTTATAGGTGAGTGAGGCTGCGTCTTATAGGTCAGTGAGGCTGCGTCTTATAGGTGAGTGAGGCTGCGTCTTATAGGTGAGTGAGGCTGCGTCTTATAGGTCAGTGAGGCTGCGTCTTATAGGCCAGATAGCTGCGTCTTATAGGTCAGTGAGGCTGCGTCTTATAGGTCAGTGAGGCTGCGTCTTATAGGTCAGTGAGGCTGCGTCTTATAGGCCAGATAGCTGCGTCTTATAGGTCAGTGAGGCTGCGTCTTATAGGTCAGTGAGGCTGCGTCTTATAGGTCAGTGAGGCTGCGTCTTATAGGTCAGTGAGGCTGCGTCTTATAGGTCAGTGAGGCTGCGTCTTATAGGTCAGTGAGGCTGTGACTTATAGGTCAGTGAGGCTGCGTCTTATAGGTCAGTGAGGCTGTGACTTATAGGTGAGTGAGGCTGCGTGTTATAGGTCAGTGAGGCTGCGTCTTATAGGTCAGTGAGGCTGTGACTTATAGGTGAGTGAGGCTGCGTGTTATAGGTCAGTGAGGCTGCGTCTTATAGGTGAGTGAGGCTGCGTCTTATAGGTGAGTGAGGCTGCGTCTTATAGGTCAGTGAGGCTGCGTCTTATAGGTGAGTGAGGCTGCGTCTTATAGGTCAGTGAGGCTGCGTCTTATAGGCCAGATAGCTGCGTCTTATAGGCCAGATAGCTGCGTCTTATAGGTCAGTGAGGCTGCGTCTTATAGGTCAGTGAGGCTGCGTCTTATAGGTCAGTGAGGCTGCGTCTTATAGGTCAGTGAGGCTGCGTCTTATAGGCCAGATAGCTGCGTCTTATAGGTCAGTGAGGCTGCGTTTTATAGGCCAGATAGCTGCGTCTTATAGGTCAGTCAGGCTGCGTCTTATAGGTCAGTGAGGCTGCGTCTTATAGGTCAGTGAGGCTGCGTCTTATAGGTGAGTGAGGCTGCGTCTTATAGGTCAGTGAGGCTGCGTCTTATAGGTGAGTGAGGCTGCGTCTTATAGGTGAGTGAGGCTGTGTCTTATAGGTCAGTGAGGCTGCGTCTTATAGGTCAGTGAGGCTGCGTCTTATAGGCCAGATAGCTGCGTCTTATAGGTCAGTGAGGCTGCGTCTTATAGGTCAGTGAGGCTGCGTCTTATAGGTCAGTGAGGCTGCGTCTTATAGGCCAGATAGCTGCGTCTTATAGGTCAGTGAGGCTGCGTCTTATAGGTCAGTGAGGCTGCGTCTTATAGGTCAGTGAGGCTGCGTCTTATAGGTCAGTGAGGCTGCGTCTTATAGGTCAGTGAGGCTGCGTCTTATAGGTCAGTGAGGCTGTGACTTATAGGTCAGTGAGGCTGCGTCTTATAGGTCAGTGAGGCTGTGACTTATAGGTGAGTGAGGCTGCGTGTTATAGGTCAGTGAGGCTGCGTCTTATAGGTCAGTGAGGCTGTGACTTATAGGTGAGTGAGGCTGCGTGTTATAGGTCAGTGAGGCTGCGTCTTATAGGTCAGTGAGGCTGCGACTTATAGGTCAGTGAGGCTGCGTCTTATAGGTCAGTGAGGCTGCGTCTTATAGGTCAGTGAGGCTGCGTCTTATTGGTCAGTGAGGCTGTGACTTATAGGTCAGTGAGGCTGCGTCTTATAGGTCAGTGAGGCTGCGTCTTATAGGTCAGTGAGGCTGCGTCTTATAGGTCAGTGAGGCTGCGTCTTATAGGCCAGATAGATGCGTCTTATAGGCCAGATAGCTGCGTCTTATAGGCCAGTGAGGCTGCGTCTTATAGGTCAGTGAGGCTGCGTCTTATAGGTCAGTGAGGCTGCGTCTTATAGGCCAGATAGATGCGTCTTATAGGTCAGTGAGGCTGCGTCTTATAGGCCAGATAGCTGCGTCTTATAGGTCAGTGAGGCTGCGTCTTATAGGTCAGTGAGGCTGCGTCTTATAGGCCAGTGAGGCTGCGTCTTATAGGTCAGTGAGGCTGCGTCTTATAGGTCAGTGAGGCTGTGTCTTATAGGTCAGTGAGGCTGCGTCTTATAGGTCAGTGAGGCTGCGTCTTATAGGTCAGTGAGGCTGTGTCTTATAGGTCAGTGAGGCTGCGTCTTATAGGCCAGATAGCTGCGTCTTATAGGTCAGTGAGGCTGCGTCTTATAGGTCAGTGAGGCTGCGTCTTATAGGTCAGTGAGGCTGCGTCTTATAGGCCAGATAGCTGTGTCTTATAGGTGAGTGAGGCTGCGTCTTATAGGTGAGTGAGGCTGCGTCTTATAGGTCAGTGAGGCTGCGTCTTATAAGTCAGTGAGGCTGCGTCTTATAGGCCAGATAGCTGCGTCTTATAGGTCAGTGAGGCTGCGTCTTATAGGCCAGATAGCTGCGTCTTATAGGTCAGTGAGGCTGCGTCTTATAGGTCAGTGAGGCTGCGTCTTATAGGTCAGTGAGGCTGCGTCTTATAGGTCAGTGAGGCTGCGTCTTATAGGTCAGTGAGGCTGTGTCTTATAGGTGAGTGAGGCTGCGTCTTATAGGTCAGTGAGGCTGCGTCTTATAGGTGAGTGAGGCTGTGTGTTATAGGCCAGATAGCTGCGTCTTATAGGTGAGTGAGGCTGCGTCTTATAGGTCAGTGAGGCTGCGTCTTATAGGTGAGTGAGGCTGTGTGTTATAGGCCAGATAGCTGCGTCTTATAGGTCAGTGAGGCTGCGTCTTATAGGCCAGATAGCTGCGTCTTATAGGTGAGTGAGGCTGCGTCTTATAGGTCAGTCAGGCTGCGTCTTATAGGTCAGTGAGGCTGCGTCTTATAGGTCAGTGAGGCTGCGTCTTATAGGTCAGTGAGGCTGCGTCTTATAGGCCAGATAGATGCGTCTTATAGGTCAGTGAGGCTGCGTCTTATAGGCCAGATAGCTGCGTCTTATAGGTCAGTGAGGCTGCGTCTTATAGGTCAGTGAGGCTGCGTCTTATAGGCCAGTGAGGCTGCGTCTTATAGGTCAGTGAGGCTGCGTCTTATAGGTCAGTGAGGCTGTGTCTTATAGGTCAGTGAGGCTGCGTCTTATAGGTCAGTGAGGCTGCGTCTTATAGGTCAGTGAGGCTGCGTCTTATAGGCCAGATAGCTGCGTCTTATAGGTCAGTGAGGCTGCGTCTTATAGGCCAGATAGCTGCGTCTTATAGGTCAGTGAGGCTGCGTCTTATAGGCCAGATAGCTGCGTCTTATAGGCCAGATAGCTGCGTCTTATAGGTCAGTGAGGCTGCGTCTTATAGGTCAGTGAGGCTGCGTCTTATAGGTCAGTGAGGCTGCGTCTTATAGGCCAGATAGCTGCGTCTTATAGGTGAGTGAGGCTGCGTCTTATAGGTGAGTGAGGCTGCGTCTTATAGGTCAGTGAGGCTGCGTCTTATAAGTCAGTGAGGCTGCGTCTTATAGGCCAGATAGCTGCGTCTTATAGGTCAGTGAGGCTGCGTCTTATAGGTCAGTGAGGCTGCGTCTTATAGGTCAGTGAGGCTGCGTCTTATAGGTCAGTGACTGCGTCTTATAGGTCAGTAAGGCTGCGTCTTATAGGTCAGTGAGGCTGCGTCTTATAGGTCAGTGAGGCTGCGTCTTATAGGTCAGTGAGGCTGCGTCTTATAGGTCAGTGACTGCGTCTTATAGGTCAGTGAGGCTGCGTCTTATAGGTCAGTGAGGCTGCGTCTTATAGGTCAGTGAGGCTGCGTCTTATAGGCCAGATAGCTGCGTCTTATAGGTCAGTGAGGCTGCGTCTTATAGGCCAGATAGCTGCGTCTTATAGGTCAGTGAGGCTGCGTCTTATAGGCCAGATAGCTGCGTCTTATAGGCCAGATAGCTGCGTCTTATAGGTCAGTGAGGCTGCGTCTTATAGGTCAGTGAGGCTGCGTCTTATAGGTCAGTGAGGCTGCGTCTTATAGGCCAGATAGCTGCGTCTTATAGGTGAGTGAGGCTGCGTCTTATAGGTGAGTGAGGCTGCGTCTTATAGGTCAGTGAGGCTGCGTCTTATAAGTCAGTGAGGCTGCGTCTTATAGGCCAGATAGCTGCGTCTTATAGGTCAGTGAGGCTGCGTCTTATAGGTCAGTGAGGCTGCGTCTTATAGGTCAGTGAGGCTGCGTCTTATAGGTCAGTGACTGCGTCTTATAGGTCAGTAAGGCTGCGTCTTATAGGTCAGTGAGGCTGCGTCTTATAGGTCAGTGAGGCTGCGTCTTATAGGTCAGTGAGGCTGCGTCTTATAGGTCAGTGACTGCGTCTTATAGGTCAGTGAGGCTGCGTCTTATAGGTCAGTGAGGCTGCGTCTTATAGGTCAGTGACTGCGTCTTATAGGTCAGTGAGGCTGCGTCTTATAGGTCAGTGAGGCTGCGTCTTATAGGTCAGTGAGGCTGCGTCTTATAGGCCAGATAGCTGCGTCTTATAGGTCAGTGAGGCTGCGTCTTATAGGTCAGTGAGGCTGCGTCTTATAGGTCAGATAGCTGCGTCATATAGGTCAGTGAGGCTGCGTCTTATAGGTCAGTGAGGCTGCGTCTTATAGGTCAGTGAGGCTGCGTCTTATAGGTCAGTGAGGCTGCGTCTTATAGGCCAGATAGCTGCGTCTTATAGGTCAGTGAGGCTGCGTCTTATAGGTCAGTGAGGCTGCGTCTTATAGGTCAGTGAGGCTGCGTCTTATAGGCCAGATAGCTGCGTCTTATAGGTCAGTGAGGCTGCGTCTTATAGGTCAGTGAGGCTGCGTCTTATAGGTCAGTGAGGCTGCGTCTTATAGGTCATTGAGGCTGCGTCTTATAGGCCAGATAGCTGCGTCTTATAGGTCAGTCAGGCTGCGTCTTATAGGTCAGTGAGGCTGCGTCTTATAGGTCAGTGAGGCTGCGTCTTATAGGTCAGTGAGGCTGCGTCTTATAGGTCAGTGAGGCTGCGTCTTATAGGTCAGTGAGGCTGCGTCTTATAGGCCAGATAGCTGCGTCTTATAGGTCAGTGAGGCTGCGTCTTATAGGTCAGTGAGGCTGCGTCTTATAGGTCAGTGAGGCTGCGTCTTATAGGTCAGTGAGGCTGCGTCTTATAGGTCAGTGAGGCTGCGTCTTATAGGTCAGTCAGGCTGCGTCTTATAGGCCAGATAGCTGCGTCTTATAGGTCAGTGAGGCTGCGTCTTATAGGTCAGTGAGGCTGCGTCTTATAGGTCAGTGAGGCTGCGTCTTATAGGTCAGTGAGGCTGCGTCTTATAGGCCAGAAAGCTGCGTCTTATAGGTCAGTCAGGCTGCGTCTTATAGGTCAGTGAGGCTGCGTCTTATAGGTCAGTGAGGCTGCGTCTTATAGGTCAGTGAGGCTGCGTCTTATAGGTCAGTGAGGCTGCGTCTTATAGGTCAGTGAGGCTGCGTCTTATAGGCCAGATAGCTGCGTCTTATAGGTCAGTGAGGCTGCGTCTTATAGGTCAGTGAGGCTGCGTCTTATAGGTCAGTGAGGCTGCGTCTTATAGGTCAGTGAGGCTGCGTCTTATAGGTCAGTGAGGCTGCGTCTTATAGGTCAGTGAGGCTGCGTCTTATAGGTCAGTGAGGCTGCGTCTTATAGGTCAGGGCTACATTGTGACATTTTGTAGCCCTACTGATTATTTTAACTATTTAGTAACAGTCAACAGTCATTTACAGTCCATTAGTAGCAGTGTAAAGTCACAGTGTAGCCTGGCCATATACATACAGGCAGACAGCCATTGGCAGGAGGAGGTTTAGCAGGTGAGAACACTAATTCTTAAAGGAGCAGCAGCCCACACAGAGGTCTGCTGGGAAAAGAAGTACGCTCACATTGCACAGCTGCCTTATGCTAATTGTAAGGTATTTTTACACGAGCTAGCTTTGTATTTTAGTGGTATGAAAGGAGTCTTGAAATGTCTCCTACAAAAAGATGTTAGGTTTCTGGTTTCTGTTTTTATTGTTATTGGTTGATTGTATTGACCATTGAATAGATTACATTCAGCCATGTTCACACCAGCATTAAAATGCCATAACCGATGCAATATTTATGCCTCCCCTCCTCCATATGGACTAATATAAAATAAGTGGAGCCTGACGCCACATGCTGCATTGATTCTAAATGGGACTACCAAAGATATCCCCATGATCCCCAGCAAGTGAATGGATTGGCCATGCATGGGTCGCCAGCCACTTCATTCATGTACAAGAGACCCCCATTCTCATGATCAGTAGGGTTTCTAGCAGTCTGCGCCCCTCCAATCAGACAGTTTCCCCCCATCCCGTGAATAGGGGCTATCTGTAAAAATAGGTATACCCCTTTAAGGCTAAAGCCCCAGTGTCTGGCTGCCATTGGTTTCAGTTCTGGTACACGAGATGGCTCGAGGGTTGTGTGACAGAATTATTAGGAGACTGGAGCATCTGTCTTCAGTTTGACCCAGTTGTGGTGTATATCTTTTTTTTTTAAATGTAGATTGTGAGCCCCACATAGAGCTCACAATGTACATTTTTCCCTATCAGTATGTCTTTTTTGGAATATGGGATGGAAATCCATGCAAACACGGGGAGAACATACAAACTCCTTGCAGATGGTTTTTTGTCCTTGGCGGGATTTGAACACCAGGGCTCCAGCGCTGCAAGGCTGCAGTGCTAACCACTGAGCCACTATGTGGCCCCTGAGTTGTGGTGTATATCTGTCTGTATAGGGGGTTGTAGGGTTATAGGTTGGACTTGATGGACTGATGTCTTCATCCAACCTCATCTACTATGCAACTATGTAGCTATATATACACTCAATGTACAGACAATGTTTTGTTATTGATATTAGAATGTCTTATGTGTTATTTTTGTCATAGTATTGTGGATAAAATTGCACAAAAGAGACAATTGGACGACAAATTCTTCATTGTTCCCTCTGTAGGATCCACCATGCGTTGACCATAATGATACTATAGTGTCTTGCCCTGCATTGTTAGTCTTTATTGAACACAAGCTTTGACATATTGCAATTACAGTCGTTGTTCTTAGTGATTCCTACTCTCATGCACACAATACACTAAAAGAAATGATAAAGAACTGACGCATTCATTGTCACTTCTTATACCTATCACAAATATTTCATTTCTACACTCCCCGTATTATGGGATACATTTAGTAAGCGCTAGAGATGGATTCCAGCTTTGAGTCATTAGAACCATTGGTCATTTTCTGACTCTCATCTGTTGTGGCGACCAAATCCCTGCTTGGCGAGCTGGATCCGGCACGCCAGCGCCCACCCATTAGTTTCTTGCACTGAACTCGAAGCTCCTTGTTCATGCAGAAGAGGATGATGGGATTGGTAAAGATGGGGAGATCAAATAAGAACTCAGTTGCCGTTTCCAAACAGATATTTTTGTCTGCAATGAGAGGCAGGATTCCGCCTGAAAAAGCAAAGAGATTAAGATGAAAATCTAAAACATAAAAAATACTTAAATTAAAGCTTGATGACAGGTTCTGTATATCAAATATCTGTTTGTCTCAATATATAGGTGCTCGAATCACTCTATAAACAGGTTAGGGCTAGTTCACATGGGGAAAAAGGATCAGGATTTTGATGTGGAATCCGCGTCAAAATACTGCTCAAAAAACCGCCTCCCATTGAAATCAACGGGAGCCAGCCATTACTTTATTATATTAATTAAGAAAGAAGCGAGCTGCCCCTTGTTCAGGCGAAGAAGGTGCTACCATTGTCACCGCACAGAAAACACACGGACCCTGTTATAGTCTATGGGGTCCATGTGCTTTCATTGCTCACCACTTGTCAATGCATTTGTTATTCCATACGGAGGGTCCCCACACAGTCTCCCCGAATGGAATACCGAGCACAGATGTGAACCGGGCCTTTGAGACAGGTTTTTTTGATGCAAGAGAATGTGGTAATGAAATATTTATTCTAATGCTCAACAAGTAGTCAAAACTTTATTGTAATGTTTGACCAATTTTCTAGCATGTGTCTATGGCCATTAAGCTGAATAAATAATTGGAGGAGATTCTGAAATGTTTTCCTATTTGTGCATTAGAACAATTGTCTTTCCCACTTTATCGGGGAGAGGTTTAGCTTTTAATGGGAATTTCAGGCTTTTTGCTTAATAGGGATGTTGATTTTCAGCCGCCTTTAATGTGCAATCTTCAAGCGCTTTCCTTCACATTCAGTAAATGCATTTCTGACTATGTTTGCAGCGCACGATACAATTGTTTCTATAGTGAGGATTATGTTCTATTTCCTATTAATGTACATAAACCTCTAACCCTAAATATAGAAATGTAGTCCATTTAGTCCATTTTTGGTAGAGTTGGAAGGGACCTCAAGGGCCATCGGGTCCAACCCCCTGCGAGTGCAGGTTTTCCTAAATCATCCCAGCTATATGTTTCTCCAGATTCCGCTTGAAGATTTCCATTGATGGAGCGCCCACCACCTCCCGTGGCAGCCTATTCCACTCTCTCACTCCCCTCACTGTCAGAAAGTTTTTCCTAATGTCTAATCTGTATCTCTTTCCCTTTCGTTTCATCCCATTGCTTCTTGTACTTCCTTGTGCTAATGAGAATAGGGGAGATCCCTCTGCACTGTGACTACCTCTCAGATATTTGTAGACTGCTATTAAATCTCCCCTCAGCCTTCTCTTCTGCAAACTAAACAATTCCAGTTCTTTTAGCCGCTCCTCATAGGACATGGTTTGCAGACCTTCCACCATTTTGGTTGCTCTTCTCTGGACTTGCTCCAATATATCGATGTCTTTCTTGAATTGAGGCGCCCAGAACTGTACACAGTATTCCAGGTGTGGTCTGACCAGGGAAGAGGACAGCGGAATAATGACCTCTCTTCATCTAGATTCAATGCTTGTCTTAATACATCCCAGAATTGTATTCGCCTTTTTTGCAGCAGCACCGCACTGTTGGCTCATGTTGAATTTGTGATCTACTATTATGCCCAAGTCCTTTTCCCCTATGCTATCACTTAGTTCTATTCCTCCCATACTATATAGGTTTTTTACATTTCTGTTACCCAGATGTAGAACTTTGCATTTGTCCCTGTTAAATACCATTTTGTTCGCCTCCGCCCATTGTTCCAGTGTGTCTAATAAGGATGTAAAAACTTTTACTGTAAAGGAAAACAGTTCGTAAACCTAATCTGCCTTCATAGGCACTGAGCAACGGCTTCACACTCGCAGCAGATTGCCTTTGTTTACTTTAAAGCTGAAGCCGTACGTTGTGGAAACGCAGCTTTTTTTGTTGCAGATTTTCTGGATTTTTTTGAGCCATAGTCAAGACATGGCTACAAAAGGAAAGAGAAATAATAGGAATCTCTTATACTTCTATCTTCTGCTCAATTCACTCCTGGCTTTGGCTCATAAAAAAGCAGTAAAATCTGCAACAAGAAAGCTGATTTTCCACAATGTGGGGCCTAACAGATAGTTGTCCTCATAGAAGGGATTACATTTTTTTGTATACACTTAGACTTCTTTCTATAAATCTGGAAAAATCGATACAGTAATGAAAACGTGTTAGGCCTCATGTGGCAGAAACACACCTTTTTTTGTTGCAGATTTTGTTGCGTTTTTTTGAGCCACAGCCAGGAGTGGAATGAGCAGAAGGGAGGAGTATATAACCTTTCTATATATTCTACATTCCCTCTGTAGCCATGCTTGACTTTGGCTCAAAAAAACGCAGCAAAATCTGCAACAAAAGCAGCTGCGTTACTGCAGTGTGGGGCCTTAGCCTTTAAGGAATTTTATCATTAGAATCCCTTTTCAGATAATATAATGTTGGAATAGCCTTAAGAAAGGCTATTTGTCTCCTACCTTTATATTACTGCTCTGCATTGTCGTTCCGTTGATACACCGGTTTTCCCAGTATGCAAATGAGTGTCCAGACAGCACAGGCGTCCCCTGTGTTGCCTGAAGACTCTCCAGTGACGTCTCCATCTTCTACAGTTGCGCCTCTCCACCACATCCATTGTGTAATCTTCTTCCGGCGAGTCTACGTTCAGAATCTAAATTCCGCACATGCCCAGTCGGCTCTGCCATCAGGCTTCAGGCCGCTTACATGAGAGTGCTGTTCCTGTAAGCGGCCACAGTAAAATGGCCAAACAGACATGTGCAGTTGGATCTTTCCGAAGCCCGATGGCAGAGCCGACTGCGCATGCGCGGAATTTAGATTCCAAACACAAGCTAGCCAGAAGAAGACTACACGAAGGACATGGTGGAGAGGTGTAACTGTAGAAGATGGAGGCATTGCTGGAGAGTCTTCAGGTAGCACAGGGGACGCCCCCTGTGCTGTTTGGACACTCACTTGCATACCGGGAAAAACCGGTATATCAACGGAACGGCGGCGCGGAGCAGAAATATAAAGGTAGGGGACGAATAGCCTTTCTTAAGGTTATTCCGACGTGATATTACCTGAATTACCTTTAATAACTTTTTTAGGAGGATTCTTATACCTGATCTGGTTTCTTGGGTCCCTCTATGTATAAGCCAAAGGCTGCTTCATCAAGGCGTTTAGCAACACATTCAGCTGATCGGAACCAAAACCCTGAATACTTTTTCCAAGAACACCCATAAAAATGAAAAGAGAGTCTGGACCTGGACACATTCTGTAGGGGTAAAAGGTCACTATAATTACTGCAAATTCTCTGATCATCCAATATGGCGGCACCAAACTTACCAGGAATATGAGCAATAAAGGTGATGACCCAGATAGAGGAGAACATTTTTGCCAACTTTTTATTTGTTGCCTGACTCCTATGCATTATCTGGGCACTCTTGAAAATAGTCAGTAAGATGTGAAGATAAAAATATGCGGTTAATGGAAGTCCAAGCAGGATCTTACAAAGCATTCTGATCTTCATGATTTGGTCATTGATGATGGTGAAGCAGGTTTCATATACAAGATCGTAATGAGAATCCTTCCAGCCCAGGAGATGTTCTATCAGTTCTTCACTCAGGAGCACGAAACATGGAAAGAACAACTGAAAAAGGGTGAAAATCCTGCACTCATCTATTTTATATCCAAATACTATTGCAATGTAGATGGAAAGCGAAATACAGGAGACGTAATAGAAAGAAATGGTACTTGCCGTTTGCTTGACGTAGACCATTAGCTCACACAGGGGAGAACTAAAACGCCACTTATGGTAAATTCTCCAGTCTATCATAAGCGGCCAAGAGAGTAGATTGACAATGTTGAACGCCGTGCTGCCCACCACATAGGCCACAATGCTGTTTTTGATACAGTTTTTCTTGCTGTACAGACACATGAAGACTGATATAAGGATCAAGAAGTTTATCGTCAGTCCGGGCATTATTAGGACGCTCCTGACAAGGGCGCAGAACTGAAAATAAATTCTCACGTTGCAATAGAAGGTGTCGTTCTGATGCATTCTCTCTGCGTTTAATCCTGTCCTGTTACATGTTAAATATCAATCCATGAAAGTCCGCCCATTGGTACAATGATATATAAAATATGGCATTTTGGAAACAAAGTAATATGTCTTTAAATATTCTTCCTGTAGCAAAAACTTTCAGAAGGCCGATGTTCTTCCCAGAACTGAGTCACATTATACTGAACAATCTTCTACAGAACTTTTATACTGTAACATGGCAGGATCAAGAGAACTCAAGGGATTAATTATGAGGAACTGGCAACATAATCCGTGCATACCACCTGTCATTAGCTTCATTATCTGCAAATATCACTAGTAATAATTGCCCAGAACTCACTTGTTTAAGTCTTTGCAGCAGATTCTGCTTGTTATACTCAGTAATATCGCAGGATTCTAAAAACAGTAACATCAGAGCTTGGCAACATTATTATAATAGTATATAATAGTATATAATATATATAATATAATAAGTATTACTCTTATTATTGTATTGATAACAGAATAATAATAATAATAATAATATCTTTATATAATACACTTTACAATTCAGAGGGTAAATATCTTAATTACTTAGTAACAAACTAACACTAAGTCCCGGTTCACATCTGTGGTTGGGTTTTGGTTCGGGGAGTCCACCTGAATGGAAACCTATATGCATTAAAAATTGGTTGGAAAGAAGCCACATGGACCCCATAGATTATAATGGGGTCCGTGTGGTTCCAAACGAATCATGCGGAGAGAAGAGTACTTCAAGCAGCACTTTTCTCTCCACATGACTTGTGTGGACACCCAGCGGAAACCACATGGACCCCATTATAGTCTATTGAATCTGTGTGGTTTCTTAGCTAACTGCTTTTTTTTAAAAATTTTTATGTAGATAGTGAGCCCCACATAGAGATATATACACATAGGGCTCACAATTTACATTTTTTCCCTATCAGTAAGTATTTGGAATATGGGATGGAAATCCATGCAAACACGGGAAGAACATACAAACTCCTTATGAGGATGAATGTGAAGAGATGGTTTGCAGACACTCCAGAGCCTTTAAAATTTCTGTATCTTTATTCCATAGTAAATTAAAAAAACAAAATACAAAGAGTGTCCAACAGAAAAGCACACGGTGCGTTAAAAAAAGCGTCTTTTTTTAACGCACCGTGTGCTTTTCTGTTGGACACTCTTTGTATTTTGTTTTTTTTAATTTACTATGGAATAAAGATACAGAAATTTTAAAGGCTCTGGAGTGTCTGCAAACCATCTCTTCACATTCATCCTCATCAGCTGATTTCCTCTCCAGTCCAGAGGCAAGGTCTTGCACCTCTCACGAAGCCTAAAGAAGTGGTAAGACGCAATTCCTTTACTATATATTTTTCATACAAACTCCTTGCAGATGGTTTTTTGCCCTTGGCGGGACTTGAACACCAGGACTCCAGTGCGGCAAGGCTGCAGTGCTAACCACTGAGCCACCGTGTGGCCCCTTAGCTAACTATTTTTTAATGCATATAGGATTCCAAGCGGACTCCCCAAACAGAATATGGAATGCAGATGTGAACTGGGCTTTAGTTCACATCTCCACCTTTGGAGAACCAGAAAAATGGAGAGGTGGCCTACTACAATAGCGGATATATATGGACTTGACTATAATGGGATCTGTTGGGTGTCCATTGTTTTTTAATTGAAATTGTATTGAAAGTGATTAGGTAACCAGTGTAGTGACTGGCGCAGGGCACAGGCATTGCTGTAATAGTTGGATATACATATGAGTTTGGCTGCTGCATTCAGAAGAGACTGAAAAGGGAACAATTAGAGGAGGCGACATGCCCATGAACCAGTGTCATCTGATGCTCCATTTTGATTCAATAATTATGGGCCAGGTCCTGTCTTTCTACTTGATATCGGATTGGAACTGGATAGAACCTCCCACAGGAATGAAT
Source organism: Leptodactylus fuscus (assembly GCF_031893055.1). Taxonomy (NCBI): domain Eukaryota; kingdom Metazoa; phylum Chordata; class Amphibia; order Anura; family Leptodactylidae; genus Leptodactylus; species Leptodactylus fuscus. Next base: position 624,099 of record NC_134275.1, read on the forward strand.
GAACCACGGAAGGCACTCGGATGTCCTATGAGTGTGACCTTAGGGCCTATTCACACGGAGTAAACGCAGCACTCAATGCCTTCTGTCAAGAAATCAGCCCTCTTCAGTCTGCGCATCAGGTCATTGCATGAGGCCAAAGGGAAAACCAATTGCAATGACTGTCAGTAATCTCGACGGGAATGGATCATGGCAGCAATAAGAGTTCTGGCAGATTCCAAGGTGAAAAAAAAGGAAAGATAAAGTAGAATGTAGGATTATATGTGCAGGGGACATGAGTGGGCAAGTAATTGAATATAGTGAATGTAAGAACAGATGTGAGTCGAGTCTAACCCCAAGAGAGCCGGCTCGCTGCCCAGGAGTTACAGGCGTACGATTACAATAAAAGCTGTAATCCTATCTATTTCAACCAAGGGATGGGGACTTAGTAGATGACCTGAACACAAAGGGGAATCCAGAATTCCTTTAAGCCACTTTTTTTGGATTTATGTGCTGCCCTCCCCATTCATCTCTAGGGGGGTATGGTGGGGATAGGGTGTGGATGGAGCCATCAGCCACGTGAGATTATCTACACCAGTAAGGAATTGCTGTAGTTTTTAGCGGAAGATCCGCCTAATTCATGATGAAGTGATCACCCCGAACTAGTTCTGTTTTGGAAAGATTCGGTTCAGTTTTGTGTTTGGGTGTCATTGGCATAGAGATGATACTAAGAACCAAACCTAGAGAACTTAGGACTGAACTCTGAGGAACAGCAAGGGGATGAGAAGATGGAGAGCTGGAAATGAAGAAGAGATCTGATTAAATTCAATGGCAACGCGTTTCAACACCCACACCGGTGTCTTCATCAGGCCAACCTAGTAGTGGATAACAAGTGATGTATATATATTTATATGATGGTCCATGTAAAGGTGCTGCGTGGAATAAATTGGGCGGAAAGTCAGGAATAGTTGAACTATATTTCCATAAGTTTCCTGTGGATTTGGCCCCAAGCTTATGATGACTAATCTTAATTGTTGCGCTTCTGCTTCCTGGGACACTCGTGATCTTATTCCGCAAGAATTATTTTGTGCATATATCACACACTGCCATTTTCAATAAAGGAGAACTCAGTCATATCCTAAATGTGCGATTCATTTTGGTCACGTCTTTCCATTGTCTCCATCTTCCGTGACGGCCTTTTGCTATAAGTAAATAGTTGATGATATTAAGCTGAGTTCTCCCTTAGGACAGATCTGGAGTCATGAAGTCATAGTTGCTTTCTTAATGAATTGTGTATCAGTAGTGTATTGTGTGCCATGGTGTATTGTGTGCTAGCCACACTCCTCTGAGCTTCTGTTTTATTATTAATGCTGTTGTCTTTTCCAGTGACTTGACACCTTGAGCTCTGTTCACACCACACTATACTCAGAATCTTCTGTTCATTTACTTTGCATTTTATTAAACTCTTAACTCTTTTATTTTTGAAAGCATTCTTACTTTGCAGCATTTTTCCAGAAATCGCCTAAAACTTTTGCATACTGCACAACATATTTCTGTTGACATTTTTGGGCTTCCATGGTCTATGATATGTATGATATTGCAACATTTGTTAATTACTTTGTTCATACATTTAGATTTCTTTTGTATTATAACTTATAAGATGCATCACAATATCATTAAAGGGGTTGTCCAGTATAAACTAAGAATTAACCCCTGAACTAGGGCAACGCGGGGGCTCAGTGGTTAGCACTGTAGCCTTGCAGGGCTGGAGTTCTGGGCTTGAATCCCACCAGGAACAACTTCTGCAAGGAGTTTGTATGTTCTCCCCGTGTTTGCGTGGGTTTCCTCCCATTCTACAAAGACATACTGATAGGAAACAAAAAAGAAAAAATGAACTCCTAAACTAAACCCCCTTACCCGGTCTAACTTCTAATTCACTTCAATTAAAAAAATTACCCATATCCCTGGAGCAGTCATGTGACCACCCCAGGGACACTTTCTGATAATCTGGTGACGTTCTGTTTCACCACTTCCAAAACTCTTCCCCCCGCCGCATCTCCATCAATACTTACCATGCCTTCCTGTGTCTGGGAGCGGCTCCTCCCCTTCTTTCTCTCTGCTAGTAGTGGGCGGATAGGTTAGCTAGGGAGATGGGGGAGGGTGGGAGTGGCTAGTAATTGGAGTATCGCTAGGCTAGGGAGACAGGGAGGGTGGAAGGGGCTAGTAATTGGCGTATGACTAGGCTAGGGAGATGTGTGAGGGTGGGAAGGGCTAGTAATGGGTGGATCGCTAAGCTAGGGAAACATGGGAGGGGATAGTAATGGGCAGGATAGCTAGGCTAGTAAGATAGGGAGGGGGAGTGTAACGGAGTGAGAGAGGAGGGGGGCTGAGTAACGGAAATAGTGTTATATCGGTATGGACACAATGGAATTTATGAAATAGTAAAATCTTGGAGCCTAATTTTTCCTATTATTACAGTGTGAGAACTTGGATCTGTAGAACATGTATTTAATTGTACTCATAGACTGGTTACGTGAGCCAGACATAGGATTCTCACCTCGTTCCTACACATTAATCTCTGCCTCTTTAAATTCACCATTAGCGTTGCAGCCCCTTCAGCCTGATGTGTGCATTACCTTATTGAACTTATAACACAGAACACTTAGAGAAATAGATTTTTCTGTTACCATGACAGGTGGAAAGAAAGTTATAATTAGGCAGGAAGGTTCCGGGAGATACACCAATGTTCCATGTTATGACTAGCTATTAAACATGTCACCCTTCTAACATGGGGGATAATTGGGAAGGTTTTGTTTAAGTAGGTCACTTTTTGAATAAAAGCCCCATAAATGAAGCAGGAAAAAATAGAAGCTTTGATTAGCCGAGGACTTTGGGCTCGTTTTGTCACAATGGCTAATTAATGTGAAGTCAATGCAAACTCAAGTGCTTGTTATTGCTGCCAGTGTAATTGTAATAATCAGGAGGTTAAAAATCCAATTTAATACTCAACATGTATGACAGTCGCCGTAGAGATTTGCTTAATGTTTGACAAGATAGATACTTCCCCTCTAAAAAAGTCACAATTCCATTGAAACACAAGTTTGTGTGTAAAGCTCAGAACAGACATTGATACATTGTAACAGGGTCCATCGGCTCCAAGGGCTCGTCTCCATTTTGATTTGGATTATTATAATGTCTGTGTGTTTAAGATGAGCATTACAAGGGGCATTTCATATATTTTATGGATAATCTGATTCCCTTTTACATCATATCTCAGAGATCTGCTCTCCTATATGTCTTATTTGATCAAAAGAAGGATTGGATCTAACATATCCTCAAGGGGTTTTTCCATCTCCCTTGTGCGGAGACAGGATGATATTAAAGCCTATATCTAGCCAAAGTCTAAAAATATAAAGAAGTTTTCCAGTTGAAAAATATCTTTATAGGATGTGGGATAATTTCATATAGTTACATAGTATACGTTCATAGAGTTACGTAGTAGATGAGGTTGGATGAAGACAAAGGTCCATCAAGTTCAACCTATAACCCTACAATCCCTACAGTGTTGATCCAGAGGAAGGCAAAAAACCCCCATGAGGCTGATGCCAATTGCCCCACATTAGGGGAAAAAAATCCTGACTCCAAATCTGGAAATCAATATAAAACCCCAAATCAACTTGTCTTTACCAAAGTCTAAAACCTGTAACGGGGAGAACAACCAAACTCCTTGCAGATGATGTTCCTGGCGGGATATGAACTCAGGACTCCAGCATTGCAAGGCTGCAGTGCTAAACACTGAGTCACCGTGTTGTCCCACGACAAGTCCTATTCCTGTCCAGTTTTGTGGCTCCTAGGTTTTCCACGGCTCCTACTCCTTGAATGAATGGGGCCAGGAATGATGGCCGATGCACGCACGGCACATAGATGACATCCGTGTGCTGTTCCATCATGGCCAGTGGCCAGCACATGGTCATGTGTAGTTATCCTAAGGCTTAGTTCACACGTGGAGTGTAATGGCGGATTTTGGCACCGAGAGGTTGCTGCCGCCAGGTGGACGCCGCGGCTCAACGAGCCGCAGAATCCACCTGAAGAAAGGGCAGCCCACTTCTTTTTTCCGTGAGTGGCAATATGCCGCTCACGGAAAAAAGTAGCCTGGTGGTCTCCATAGACCACCATTGTGAGGGGGCGGATTATGACGTGGATTACGCGCCATAATCCGCCCTCTATGTGCCCGTGTGAATGAGCCCTAAGATAGTTTTCCTGTCCTAGTAATGGCCAACATTGGGCTATGGGGTCATTGGTAATGTAGCTGAGTACAGAGAAGACCCCCAGGATACAGATTCTATTTATTAAGTCAGTAATGTAAAGGAATATTGTTCGTCTTGGGATGAATCTTCAGGATGACCTGGGATTTGTTACCTTATTCTTTAGGTGCCAGTTCTTGCACATTTCCGTCTTATTTATTCTTCTACCATTTGCTGTCTGTGTCTTACATGACCATATGATACTATAATCCTCTACTGGATGGACAGGTGACCTTCAGATTACGGATCACATGTGCTTATTAATTATTAGGTATTTTAGAACTAACAAAAACAAGTTTTCAGCTTCCTTCATGGTTGTCTAAATCCCCCTAATGAGGCTGCACCATCTCATAAAGCCTGGCTAATTAATACCGCGACCTGGACATCTCTGATTTATGTTATGCAAACACTCCACAATAATATCAAATTGTACGAGATGGAAAAACAAGTTTCTTTTGCCTTAAATGAGTCCACCTGGATTATATAATGAGAGAAGCTGCACAATGAGTTGTCAGAACTCTTATATTTCAGATGCAAAGATGATCTACTTTGATTCTAGTATATCCTTATAGTCATAGCCTAGGATAGCATTGTTCATTACTCCTGGACAATCCTCTTCTAGGGGTCGCCCTACTAATGGAGTTTATATCTCATTCACAGGATAGATCAGTGGGGTCTGACTGCGGGAACCTCATTGATCACCAGAAGAGAAGTATCAGGATGGGGCAGATGCACAGGATGGGGCAGAGCGCTGACGTACCATTCATTGTAATTGAACCACTGATGATAGCAGATATTCTTATGATCACTCTGCCCCATCCTCAAATGGCCACTGATGGAGGGGCAGGGTTTTCGGCCTGTCCATTTGAAATGCATTGTCGCTGTGCTAATTTCTCGCACTACCGGGGCTGGTAATGTCGGCTGTAGCTTCCATTGTTAATGCTTCCCGGCAAACTCGTAATTCTAATCATCACATAACATCTTAACAAGTCTGATTCATCTTTAAGCAGATTAGATATTTTTGATTCTGAAATGAAAAGTAATTGTAACCCTTGGCAGTCCACGCCTGTACGCATACATTGCCCTCATCATATAGTAATGAGAATATCAATCAGTAATCACACGAGGAATGACTTTCTAGGCTAACTTATTCTTAAAGATATCGAACATTAGAAGGTCAATAAATACAATTTTGAGAAGATCTTTATCTTACAATATTATATATATACTGTATATATATATATATATATATATATATATATATATATATATATATATATATAGGAGTTGGGTCTCATTACAGGCCTATGAAGCCTGACAAGACCTCAGCCCTGGGCTGTTCCTGGCGGAGAGTGGAGGAGTCGGGTTCTGTCCGAACAGCCTGACCTATGGTGAGAGACCAGCGGTTATGATGGCACCTATAGAAAGTTTATATGTTGTAATTAAACATTGTCTTCCATAGGTTTATATTCAGTTTATATTCATGCTCTGGTTCATGGAGCTCAGGATGTTGCTCTGACCTCCGGTGTTTTTCATGCTGCTGCTCTACTTGTTCAGATTGGCTGCTTGGTAAAAGCACAAGTTCTTCCCCCCAAGCTCATCAGATAGTCTGTACATGGAGTGCTGGTTTATATTACAGAGAGAATACAATGTGTAACAGACATGCAGGGCTGGTGTTATAGTGGATGTTGTTTGGTATGAAAGATATTGCACAAAGCAGGGTCGGACTAGCCCACCGGGAAACTGGTGAATCCCCCGGTGGGCCCCGAGCCCTCACTATTAGTCATCATTTTGCCAATGCAATGGATTTGTCAGCAGCCCAATTGAGATGGTGAAGGGCTGGGCTCCTGACCATCCCAATTGGGCCCCTGACCATAGCATCTGCATGCCTCCTGCTGTCCCAGTTGGCAGGAGGTGTCTCTGTTTCAACTCATCTGCGTCCGTATGTGTATGACGCAGGATCTGTTGGTATACAGCTTCTGCTTCACCGCTGGCCCCTGGAGCTGTAGGCGTGATGTGATGATGTTGCATCATTCTGGCTAATCCCATCCACTCATTGCCGAAAAAGAATTGCAGTGTAAATGCAGCACCCTGTAATACTACTATCCACACCCTGACTGATCTCTGGTGCTTGCGCCTGCACAGCTTTTCAGCGCAGTCAAGGACATACACCCTGCGGCTACACTGCATCTGTAATTGTGCAATAGTAAAATACAAAAAATAGGGTTAAAAAATATTCAGCGAACAAGCAGGATGAGGAATATCAGAGATTTATTATTGAGCAGCAAACTAGTAGTGTGCATGAAAAGAGCTTAGGGAGAATAACAAAATGGATGTCAAGGATCAAGGGCTTACTCAAGATGAGCTACGGAAATATCACTAGGGGTAAAGACGCCGGTCGCAAAAGGAAATTAACCCAAAAAAGGAAAAATAAAACCAAGAACGCGGTTACCGTGTTAACTGAAATGTTAATAAAATGTGATGTATTAGGCGGATTGTTATTTCCCTATTGTGTTTCTTTTTAGATTTAAAGCTTTCATTTCACTTTAAAGCCCTTCTGTGAATTACCATCACAATATACAGCTATGAGGAGATGGTGCCTGGCGGTGCGGGGCTGCAGCGTAGTGCGGTACATGCCTAGAGGTGCTGACCGCTCCTTCCCTTGGAGAGGTGGATTAGATTGTTATTAATGAGGATAATGTATGCATTAACCATCTAATCATAGCCAGACTATTCCATTACAAAGCACATCACAAGAATACACTGGGCACATTCATCATTTCAGTATTACGTGCAGGGCTGCAGCTTTGCTACAGAGTTCTGTGGCTGCAGTAAGCCATCTTAAGGCTCTGCTATCAACCGCTCCATATACAGGTAGTCCTCGGGTTACGACGGTCTCGAGTTATGACTAGAGATGAGCGAGTAGGTCCTTGCTAGTCAGGAGAGCTGGCAGCTTGCGTTTATGTGGGAGCTGACGTTTTCTCATAGGAATGCATTGGCCAGAGTTGATTGGCCAGTGTACAGCATTCAGCCAATCAACGCTGGTTCTGCCGGCTTGTCTGTGAGGAGGCGGAGCCTAAGATTGGTCCACAGCAGTCTCCATTCTGGTCCGATTTAGACTCCGCCTCCTCACAGACGAGCCTCCGCCACAACCAGTGTTGATTGGCCGAATGCTGTACACTGGCCAATCAACACTGGTCATTGCATTCCTATGAGAAAAAGTCAGCTCCCTCGTAACAGCAAGCTGCCAGCTCTCCCTGTACAGTACGTGATTTAGTGTGCAGCGGCTCGGAACCGAGGAAGACTGTACTGTACTGTATATGGTACAGTCTTCCTTAGTTCCTGTACTGTATATGGTACAGAATTCCTTGGTTCCAAGCTGCTGCACACTAAATCACGTTGATCCGTTCCTATGCTGCATTGTATGGTATGTTTCCGACTTACGTCGAAATTTGGTTTACGACACCGCATAAGAACGGATCAACGTCGCAAGTCGAGGACTACCTTTACTTACTGCTGGCCATACATAAGATAAGCTATTCAGTCATCAGCTGTCTTACATGACTTACTTTTCAACGTTTCAGTTCAGGTTGGCTTACTAGGCTGGGAGAAAAGCTGTTGTCAGACATCTGACAACTGTGGCATTTTTTGTTTAGAAGTTACCATTCTACCATTAAAATCCAATTTTTGTAGCTCATACGTAGGAATAGCCTTAAGAAAGGCTATTCGTCTCCTACTTTTAGATATCTTCTCTGCACCGCCATTCGGTAGAAATGACGGTTTTCATCGCAATGCAAATGAGTTCTCTTGCAGAGGTGTAGGCAGTCCCCAGCTCTCAAACAGTACTGGTGGCGTCCTCAATGCTGCGAGTGAACTCTCCAGCGCCGCCTCCATCCTCATCTGGAATGTCCTCTTCATGCATCTTCTTCTGGCTCTGGGGGTCAAACTTCTAGGCCTCGGGCAGAGCCGACTGTGCATGCTCGCAGCCACAAGAAAAATGGCCGCTTACTTACTGTGGCCTGTGGGCATGCGCAGTCGGCTCTGCCCGCGGCCTAGAAGTTTGATGGGGTGCAGTGGCCGGGGCCCAGGAGCCTTAGCCCATAAGCACTGGTATTATTATTGAGATTGCAGCTTCCATGTCTCCCATAAGCCAAGGAGATCCACAGATTACCCGACCACACTAAGGTGGATTAAACTCCTTAGCAACACTATCAAGACTTCATTGTAGGGATGAGGTAGGAGGCCCTGGAACAAAGATTGCACCGGGCCCAACAAGACTTTAGTTACGGCACTGGCTACATACAGTCATTGCATGTTCAATGCAACAGGTTCCCTTTAAATAGGTGCCTGACATGACCGTGGAGATTCTGGGTCCCGACTAGCCGTACCAGGTAAATGCACCTTCAGCGTCATTTACTTCCCAACACCTGACACTGACTCCATTTATGAGGTCCATTGGAAAGAACCTTTAAGAGACTACTACAAGGATGTCCTTTTGCTCTGTAATTATGGGCTAAGCCTGTGTTGAATATTTCTGAGCCGTTCCCAAGCCAAATGTCTGTGTTTTTGTGTTTTCCATTTTCTTTCATTGACTTCTCTGGAATGCTCTACCCCGGACAATCACATTAACTCCCAATTTCTACAGCTTCAAACGCAAACTAAAGACACATCTTATCAGACCGGCCGATCACATGTCCTAATGTAAACCCTTCTGTACCATCATTAGAATCTCTAAAACGAACCCTCCTCTGTCCCCGCTCCCCCATTACCCCACACGATATGAGGCCGTCTCAGACTAACTTTATATGTCCAAGCGCCTGCACTTTAAAGGATACGACTGGTGAATGACGGCTCATACAGTTCTATGTTTGTGTAATGACAGTCACCTTTAAAGTTGTCTGTATAAGTAATATGAACCTGTTTTTCACAAATACATTTTTTTTTTAAAATATAAATCTACCCCATGGTAAATACAACGTTTCCTTTGCAACGCTAACACAGTTATTGAGTTACTAGGGGGACGTTTCAGCGTTTGTTTTTAATAAAGTGTAGCCAAATTCTCTAATTAAATATATCACAAAAGCATTTCCAATCACTTCCCCTATACATTAGGAACAAAGGAATGAAAGGATAGTTAGACTGTAAGGTAATATCTGTATCACCCATGAGATAATTCCGGCGTATCTCTTCTTAGGACTCCATATTGTGCTGTTCCCCTGTTATTCAACCAAGACATTTATACCCCTAAATTTGGATAAAAAAAAATTCAAGTTGCATTTTTTCCTATTTTTCCCTATTTTTAGATGTTATAGGAATAAAGCTGCTGTTAGACCGCTGTGTGTCCATGCAGAATATACAATTAGATTGGTTTTTTTTGTCCGCCTCCTAAAATCCTAATGCTTTCTCTGCATTTTTACAAGAGCAAAAAACCCATCTGAGTGCAGAGAAGAATCATCTCCATGGAGCAAAGGCTAATAGTCCCATATGAACAGTCCTCTCCCCACGTGAAGCATTGATGTGCAGACGAGTCTGCCGTCCCGCTGTCTACTCAGACTTCCAAGACGCTGAATCAAAAAAAGGATATAAAGAAATATTACTAGTGACATGAACAGAAAAGCCTATTATAATATTTTCCACCAAAGTTCAACAGGTGGCATTATAATGCAAATCCATAATTCATGGACCTCACGCTGCGTCTTAGAATAGAGAGTGCATTCTTCTCCAGGAAAGCAAGCAGCTTCTTCACTCTTAGTCATTAGGAGTCTCTTTAAAGAAAACAGATCACAGGTTATTCCCTTCATAAAAAATAAGTTGCGTAATTGCTTCTCTATGGTGACTGGCGGCCGTTTTGTTACTCTGCAGCCATCAGAGCGTAACCTCAGGATCAAAAATGTAAATATCCGCATCCCAGACAGCCGAACGCCTGACTTTACAAATCAAACCACCGCGCACTAAGGCCACGTTTTATGCTCATTTCCAAACAGAACATAAAATGCAGATAAATAGACTTGAATGATCTTTCAGGGAATGTTAAAATGGATGGAGTGAGAATTTCTGTCTAGAATCGGGAAGTATAAGCCCCGGCATATTTTACGCTTGGTAATTATTATGCGGAGACATTGTCTTTTAACCTCAAATACCGGTTCATCCGCTGTTGTCTGGGATGTAGTGAATGGTTCTGCCTTGTGTCTTGTCTATGATGGGTGAACCTAAACCCCTTTCTTGGTATCTCTTCTGCCTTTCTCGGGCCATGATGTTCTTGCACTAATCTGACTTTGCACTTACGTGTACACTGTCTACTAGAGATGAGCGAGTACTATTCGTAACCACAGTTTCAAATAGCACACACCCATAGGAATGAATGGACTGCCGTTTCGAATAATACTCGCCCATCTCTACTGTCTACCCATAAGTATTTGGACACCCATGCAAATGAAGATATCTGTGGTTGTGATGTACGTCACGCCTATAGTGTATTGGCATTAGTCACGTGTAAGATGCCACCGAGTGCAGAGTTGTCCGATTTCAAGAAAGGGGTAATTGTGGGGGACCACAGAAATGGCCGACCCTTAAGGGACATAGCAAGCCAACTGAATTACCCACAATTGACAGTGGCCTATGTGATTACCAAGTGGAAGGTGAACAGTGATTGTCAGAATGTGCCCCGAGTCAGCAGACCCCCGAAACTGGGAGATAGAGAGCGACGAGTGCTGGCCAGAGAAACCGCACCCAACTGATGGCTGACATACACCAGGAGTGTCACCAGGCATCGGGAGTATTGTGTCCACCAATCCCATCCGTAAGGAAGTATCTGCTGGACTCTACCACCTATTGGATAGGAAGAAATGTGGTTTTTCTATTCTACCCCAGGAGTCCATATACTTATTGGTAGACAATGTAGTACAATCAGAACTTGTCAAAGATGGAGCATTATAAGTTATTGGATTGATTTACCCATTACTAACATTCATTCCCTATCCACAGGATGGGGATAAGTGTCTGGTTATTGGGGATCTGACTGGTGGGACCCTCACGAATCACAACAGCATGGACCCATAGTGAATGAATTACTGGTAGACATTGATAATCACCGCTCCTTTGCCTTCCAGGGGACTGATGGAGATCATCGTTCCAGAAGCCCTATAGAAATATATGGACCCCTGCATTTATTTCACAGCCTTAAATAGTCTTTTGGATGGTGCTACATGAGATAAGCTCAGATCTAAGGCTGAGGCCACACATTGCAGAAAAGCAGATTTTTTAGTTGCTGATGTTGCTGCCGTTTTTGGAGCCAGAGTCAGGAGTGTCTACAAAAGGAACGGAAAATATTTAGGAATCTCTCTATTTTTAATAAATTCTTTATTTATAAACAAACAAACAATAAACAAAACAAAACAGATGTATAACAGGGCCGCGAAATGCCGGCCGGCACCAGCAAATTCTACAAGTTATCTCATCCAGATGGACGGAACACCCCTCAGCGTGATATTGTTCCTGCGCTCTCTGTTCGCCTGATCATCTACTTGCAATAAAACATGGCGGTTTAACAGATGTTGAGAGGCCAGGGATTTCTGTGCAGCAGCCAAGCAGTGGTCCAAGTCAGCCGTCACCTGTTGCTGAGCGGTGACCTGTGTCGACAGAGACTGATTCCTGCCGTTTGTCAATCCTGTGGACCAAGACCTCCATGTCCATTTTAGTAGGCAAAGCATGGAGAAGTTGCCATATGTCAGACAGCTTAGGACACTTTAGAACGGTGCACCTACGAGGGGGTGCTGCGAAGAATCAGAAGAGTCCAAGGAAGGTGGGGTTCGCAGGGCAGCAGGGGTCAAGGAGTAATCAAGATCCATATTGGAGGATGCAGGTAAGGGGGCCGCAAGGGTAGGCGCCATTGGACCAGAACCCTGAGGTGGGTATTGTAGCGGCATAGCTTTCTCTCCAGGAAGGGGGGGGGGGCAGAGGTGAGAAGCAGTCCAGGATGGGAATCCCTTGGCCTTGCAACAGGGTGCTCTGGAGGGGGTAGAAGGCCTAGCTGGCTATGTGAGGGGGACTGTCCAGCAGCAGCAGCAGGGGATGGCTGCAGGGGCTCAGGAAGGAGAGGAGACAAGCCCAGGGAGCCAGTCAGGTCTCTATGTCTGGAGGAGGAGGAGGAGGGCCTGTGTTAGTGCCGGAGCCAGAGGGGGGGAGTCGACTCAAAGGGACGGCCACCATATTGCAAGGCCGGGAGAGCACTGCTGGCATCCGTCCAGACTGTATAGCGCTAGATCCCTCTGAGGCCTGGGGGACCGGTGCCGGCTGCATGGCAAAGGAGGAGGTGGGAGCCGTGCTGCAGGATGCCTCTGCCACCATTGGCTGTTGTTGCTGCTCCGCTTCGACACGCGCCGTCACCATCTAGGACCCATCGGAGCGTGCTGCAGGGGAAGAGGCCGCAGCCATCAGAAACCGGGCCAGCTGCGGCTCAACTTTAGCGGAGGATGGTGTCTTGCGCCCCAGGCGCTTCACCATCGCCGTTTAGTGGGCTGAAGGTGAGTGAAATCCTGGAGGGAGAGCGTTAAACTGCTTGGGGGCTGCAGGGATGTGCTTCCTTATGCCGCCATGTTCAGGCCACGCCCCAATATATAGGAATCTCTTACTCTTCTACTCAATCCACACCTGGCTATAGCTAAAAAATACTGCAACAAAAAAAGCTGCTTTTTTTGGCAGCCTAATCTGTGCATGTTACATTGCAGTTGGCGCCCTGGCACATCCTGGCACATCCTGGGCCGCCATTATCAGTTCTCTCTAAACAGATTTGACCTGATAAAAGCAATAAATGTTGCAGTGCAGACGCCAAGTCCCTGCGGCACCAACTGAGAAGCCAATTGTTAGGTTTTCACAGTGATATGATTCCACAATTAATGAGATTAGCAGCAGGCAGCAGAAGAAACTTCAGATGTATTTTTTATTATTATTTTTAATGGGCTCCTTAATTTTTAGCTGAACTTGATATTTGCTGGGATATAAGAAATGAATATTAAGTATCTCGGTGCCGAGTCACAAGGGTTTGCTAATTTACAGTCGTCGATGTATTTTGAAACTCATTAAAACATACCGCTCTATTTCAAACACTTACATGGCATGAAGAAGTAATTTGTGTCAAGTCCAGGACACAAGGAATGAGTGGAAGTTAGTATTTTATACAAGTGTATCTCCAATTAGAGAATTAGGCCATCATTTACACGGGTTCATTATTAAGCTTTCAAAATCTCATCCAAGTTGGAAATCATAAAATTATCTTAATGCTCGGAGTATATCCGGCATCTCATAAGAAGAGACGGCAAAGCGTCATATTGGTCTTACAAATAAAACTATAGCAGACCGGATAACAAATATTCACAAAACCAGCTTGTTCCCTTAAGCCCCTTGTAGATGAATGTTGTGCTGTCCGGGTGCTGTTATTCCCACATTCATTTCTATGGGCCTGTGCACAGAATCAGGAATTACAAGGTCCCATGCGCAGGCCGACAGTCCAAGCTGCAAAATATAGATCAGGTCTCTATTACTGATTCCTGATTCTGTGGCCCTTCAGCTCCTAGTCATTGAGCAAAGCGTGGCCAGTGCACGGGCAGCACACGGATGATATCCACGTGTTCACTGTGTACCTTCACAGAAACCGGTTAGCACACGTCATGTGTAATCGGTTATAAGGCCCCACAGCAATAAAGCGCTGTGGGAAAAAACGTGGAGGCAACGCATCGCGGATCTCACCACAGTGCTTTAAACAGAAAGGTTGCGGAGTTTTCCTCTGCACACTTTCCATAGGTATAATTGACATGCTGAGATTTCCAAAATCATGCCAAATGGAAATTGTGGAGTGTGCACACCGCGTTTTTTACTGCAAAGTGGGCATTCGCTAGAAATTGGGGCATTTCTGTCCTGTGGATCCCTGGCCTAAAGGAGTAAACTCATCCTGGAAAATCTCTGACAAGACGTAGATATCTATACACAAATCCTGACCGCCAGGTTGGAACTTATGGAAACAGCGTAAAGCAACACAGCTCAATGTTCATTGCTCTGCCTAGGTCTTTGGGACTTGCAAGTCGCATGTGCTATGCTGTTTCTGTAGTTCCCATTCCCCTCTATGGGAGTTAAGGAAACAGCATAGAACAGCACTGCTCACCTGTTGTCCTAAGTCCTGTCCGGGTGATTAGGCTTACAAGCAGTTTTTCCTGTCTCAGTAGCAATTTACTGAGATATGAATAACCCTTTCAGGCCCCACGTAGCGGGCCGCAGCAAAATACGCTGCAGGAAAAAGTGTGCTGCTTTTCTGGAAATCACAGCCTGTCAATTATACCTGCGGAAATAGCAGAGTTCCCCATAACGGTATTATAGGGGCAGTAATTCTGCAGAGAGATCTCAACGATTAGGCAATGAAATTGTTGCAAAAAAAAAAAAAAAAGCGACACGTTTCTGCTTCGTTGTGTTGCTCTGCAGTGTATTTTTGCTGTGTTTCAGTATGTGGGGCCTTGGCAGTTTGGGGGCATTTCTGGTGAAAGCCATATTATTGATTCTGTATCCTGCACGGGAAATAACATAATCCTGTTTTACTTACAGGGGTTTTCTGGGCAAAAAAGTTTTTAAAAAAGTCTGTTGCTAATGGGTTAATAAATGCACCCATATACCTTTTAGTGTGTATTGAGTGATTTCTGGGGGTCTCTGAGAGCTCTTGGTATCTCTGCTTTTGTTTACTTGGTTCAGCTTCCTGCTGTGTAACTTTGTCACTGACCCTCTGACTTCTCCCCCCTCCTTCCTCTCTCCCCTCCCTGTCTCTCTAGTTATCCCGCCCTCTCCTACCTACTCAGTCTAACCACGGACCCATAGTATATACCTTCCCCTCCATGCTTCTTCTGGTGAGTCGGCCCCTTCTCCTGTACTGCTCCCGTACTCCTTCTCAGCAGTGATCAGACTCCTCTACTGCGCATGCGTGGAATGTGAAGTTGAACTACAGGCGGCGGCAGCAGCGTGCACAGTGTAGAAGATCGCGCATCGCACAGACAGCATCAATACAAGAGGAGAAGCCAAAGAAGCCATGGATGGTAAGTATAATTGAGTGGATGGGGGGGGGTAGTAGTAACGATCCATTTTTGAAAGTGGGGAAACAGATTGTCGTAATCAGAAAAGGTCCCTGGCACGGTCACATGCCCCCCCCCCCGGGGTATGGGTAACTACACGATTTCATAATTGGAGAGCCGTGCAGGGTTTTTACGTCATCCCCTTTAATGCACAAATATATACAAGTTGTGTTTTACTGCCGAATTCTAATGAGAGGGTTAAATCTGGAGGAAGACGTAACAAATGTGACACCCATCAATTTCATCTGTAAGCCGGTGGATTAATCAAAGCTGATATGAACCTGCTTCACCCTGTCATTGCCTTTGGTCTGATCTTCACGCTGCAGTAATTTTCCATTTTAACTGGTTTTGTCAGAGATGAGAATATTAAGACAGCAAAGTGCTTTTTGGCTTTGCCGCTGTGGCGGGGAGGCAATTTCCGCTAATATTAGCAAGGAATTATATTACAAACACTGAAAAGCCAAACATGAGCGGCGAGGTTGGGCTGATGTGTCAGACAGACATTTGGTTTGTGCATCTGTAAACTCTTCTCCAAAGGTTTTGCGCAATTCTCAAGGTCATCACAACAAGCCCATGTGTCAGGTCTTATATTCACCGATATAACATATGGCGTTGTATCGTGTCCAGGGATAATATTATATATACTGTATATTTCACACTCTCTGAATGCTAAATGTGTATTCAAGGCTATGGATCAATGGCTCAACCTCTATGGCAGTAAAAGTAGATGGCTAACGCGTCTTCTATCGCTACGTATAAGCCCCATCATTCATTCAGAGCCGTATACCTGGCCATTGCTGGGACGGAATATGTTTAGGCCATGGATCATAGTTGTAGTGTGTTTGTAGGACGCTATAAGGCCAATGGCAGCCAATAGGAATATACAGAAGAAACAACAAATGTGATGGCACCCAGAAAATACCCCAGAAAATACATGGTAGCACCCAGTCTCCATTCAGGGTATAAGTAAAATCCCCCCAAAAACTCGCAGCCAGCATCTCGAAAGAAGGAAAGTTGAGAGACACCTCAAACGTTGCTGAGGTAGGAAACAGAGAGGAGCAAATAGTATTAGATCGAATACCTCGCTCCCATAGGAATGCGTGTAAGCGGCCGAACACCAAGGGGTTAAGCACAGTGAATATTCGATGCACTTAACCCCTTGGTGTTCGACAGAGTAGCCAAATCAGGATCCAAAGGGGAGGTCAGGTGGAAGCCAAAGGTCATACACAGTAAGTCAGGAAGGTGCCAAATCAGGATCACAGAGGAGAGGTCTGTAAAGCAAGCCGGGTCATACACATCCAAGGAAATCCAGGTGCAGGAAAGGAGACAGGGAACCGGAGGGCTCGTCGCTAGGGGAGCTGATTCCACAGGGAAAACGAATAACCAGCGGCGGGCCAAAACCAAAATGAGTTCTAATAGCCTCAGTCCTGCTGCTGACCCCCCTGACCCCAGAAGTACCAGTTCTGGCAATAGGGGGAAACCGGAACCTCTGCACACTCCAGCGGAGGCCTCTGACCTAGATACAGTTTTGATGATAAGCCATTATTAGAGGTGGGACATTAGAATATAGGATATATGGCCTGGACCAAAAAATATTCAAGTTAGCTTAAATGGAAGTAGCGCTTGTGTTGAGCAATGTATTCGTGTACTATAGAAGCAGTGGATGGGCGCTGGCTACACAAACATACTGGCTCTTCATTGAACAGTCAGAGACTTGGCTACTGTCAGTCTCCCTGATCCGTGCTTCCATGCTCCTTCCTCTTCTCGACCAATCACAGTGTTGGGGTTACAGAGTATGGGCGGCCATCTAGCTTCATTTTATGACCGGTCTAATTGGCAAAAATATTGATCCGATTCTTAATATACAATGTAGCTGGATGAGGTTCTCCATAATGACACAGCTAAGGTTATGTATCTACATGTTCACCTCTGGTACAGGGAGGTCTATATAATATATATATATTGTATAGGACACATTGTATAGGGTCAATTCCTAGATATCCTTCTCAATTGAAGCCACAGGACTGACAGCGCAGAAAGGGTGACGCTTACCCTCCGTACCCTCCGTGGTTCTGTAGCTAAAGCCGCATCATTCTTGGCTCCAGTGTCTTGTGACCTTTCATGATATAGAAATCAATATACGTTTGAGAAAGAGACAACTTGGATAGAATTAATTCTGACTTTGATATTCCGCACCACGACCAGGACTGCTCAGCGCCAATTTCATATAAAAACTGTGGTGCGTTTGTGACAAGCCATTGTTGATAGCGGTATTAGCAGGCTTAGGAGAGAAGCGGGGGAGACTCCGAGGATAAGGCCACATTATGTATTATCTGCATGGACATCACCTTTAAGAAATTGGCAGCTGTTGCGAACTACGTCGGAGCCTCCAGGGCGGTGCTCAGTTTCTGCTGGGAGTTGTATATTTCACCTCGCTAAATCACAATGTAAGATTGAGAGAACTTGTTCTGCAATATTTAGTCATTTATTTTTCCAGACGCTTCTTGAATAGGTAACACTAATGTCAATTGTAGGATAGCAAATTAGGAATATGATTTTGTTTCAGCCCTTGTAATGGCTACCCATGCCTTATAAATGGCTGCCTTCACACCTTGCCTATTTGTCACGTTGCGATGCATTTGGGATACCTTTAGTGTAATGCGCTCATGTTACATCAGGTGCCAAGCTATTACATTGTAAGATAAGGTTTACCTCCAGGTATAAACAATGTTTCATAAATGAAGAGCTTGGCTTGGGCACCTCTAAGGCCGTTATCCCAGCAGGCTCCCCTGTTTCACCCTTTAACCCACATACAGGTATTTGGACTTTGAACCAGACCACTAACTCCTGTGGTGGTAGCAAGTGACCAGGCGCACTCTAGACCCACTCCCAAAAGTTCTGATTTTGATGGTTCTGACTTCCCATTTGTTGTTGTTTGTGTTGTCTTCATTCTGTGTTATTTCCTATACCAAGAAGGCACCGCCACCCAGTTGTCCTCTGTCGCCTCGGGCAGTGAGCCAAGTAGGCAGGGACAGGGAATGGGTTCACCTTAGGGCTCACTGTCTTGTCTTGATTCTGTATTATTACGTATACCAAGAAGGGACCGCCATCCAGTTGTCCTCTGTCGCCTAGGGCTGTGAGCCAAGTAGGCAGGGACAGGGGACGGGTTCACCTTAGGACTCACTGTCTTGTCTTGATTCTGTATTATTACCTATACCAAGAAGGGGCTGCCACCCAGTTGTCCTCTGTCGTCTTG
Organism: Leptodactylus fuscus; assembly: GCF_031893055.1. NCBI lineage: Eukaryota > Metazoa > Chordata > Amphibia > Anura > Leptodactylidae > Leptodactylus > Leptodactylus fuscus. The sequence continues at coordinate 642,743 of NC_134275.1, forward strand.
GGCAGTGAGGCAAGTAGGCAGGGACAGGGAACGGGTTCACCTTAGGGCTCACTGTCTTGTCTTGATTCTGTATTATTACCTATACCAAGAAGGGACCGCCACCCAGTTGTCCTCTGTCACCTAGGGCTGTGAGCCAAGTAGGCAGGGACAGGGGACGGGTTCACCTTAGAGCTCACTGTCTTGTCTTGATTCTGTATTATTACCTATACCAAGAAGGGACCGCCATCCAGTTGTCCTCTGTCGCCTAGGGCTGTGAGCCAAGTAGGCAGGGACAGGGGACGGGTTCACCTTAGGACTCACTGTCTTGTCTTCATTCTGTATTATTACCTATACCAAGAAGGGACCGCCACCCAGTTGTCCTCTGTCACCTAGGACAGTGAGCCAAGTAGGCAGGGACAGGGAACGGGTTCAGCTTAGGGCTCACTGTCTTGTCTTGATTCTGTATTATTACCTATACCAAGAAGGGGCTGCCACCCAGTTGTCCTCTGTCGTCTTGGGCAGTGAGCCAAGTAGGCAGGGACAGGGAATGGGTTCACCTTAGGGCTCACTGTCTTGTCTTGATTCTGTATTATTACGTATACCAAGAAGGGACCGCCATCCAGTTGTCCTCTGTCGCCTAGGGCTGTGAGCCAAGTAGGCAGGGACAGGGGACGGGTTCACCTTAGGACTCACTGTCTTGTCTTGATTCTGTATTATTACCTATACCAAGAAGGGGCTGCCACCCAGTTGTCCTCTGTCGTCTTGGGCAGTGAGGCAAGTAGGCAGGGACAGGGAACGGGTTCACCTTAGGGCTCACTGTCTTGTCTTGATTCTGTATTATTACCTATACCAAGAAGGGACCGCCATCCAGTTGTCCTCTGTCGCCTAGGGCTGTGAGCCAAGTAGGCAGGGACAGGGGACGGGTTCACCTTAGGACTCACTGTCTTGTCTTCATTCTGTATTATTACCTATACCAAGAAGGGACCGCCACCCAGTTGTCCTCTGTCACCTAGGACAGTGAGCCAAGTAGGCAGGGACAGGGAACGGGTTCAGCTTAGGGCTCACTGTCTTGTCTTGATTCTGTATTATTACCTATACCAAGAAGGCACCGCCACCCAGTTGTCCTCTGTCACCTAGGACAGTGAGCCAAGTAGGCAGGGACAGGGGACGGGTTCACCTTAGGACTCACTGTCTTGTCTTCATTCTGTATTATTACCTATACCAAGAAGGGACTGCCACCCAGTTGTCCTCTGTCACCTAGGACAGTGAGCCAAGTAGGCAGGGACAGGGAACGGGTTCAGCTTAGGGCTCACTGTCTTGTCTTGATTCTGTATTATTACCTATACCAAGAAGGCACCGCCACCCAGTTGTCCTCTGTCACCTAGGACAGTGAGCCAAGTAGGCAGGGACAGGGGACGGGTTCACCTTAGGACTCACTGTCTTGTCTTCATTCTGTATTATTACCTATACCAAGAAGGGACTGCCACCCAGTTGTCCTCTGTCACCTAGGACAGTGAGCCAAGTAGGCAGGGACAGGGAATGGGTTCACCTTAGGGCTCACTGTCTTGTCTTGATTCTCTATTATTACCTATACCAAGAAGGGGCTGCCACCCAGTTGTCCTCTGTCGCCTAGGGCTGTGAGCCAAGTAGGCAGGGACAGGGGACGGGTTCACCTTAGGGCTCACTGTCTTGTCTTGATTCTGTATTATTACCTATACCAAGAAGGGACCGCCACCCAGTTGTCCTCTGTCACCTAGGGCAGTGAGCCAAGTAGGCAGGGACAGGGGACGGGTTCAGCTTAGGGCTCACTGTCTTGTCTTCATTCTGTATTATTACCTATACCAAGAAGGGACCGCCATCCAGTTGTCCTCTGTCACCTCGGGCAGTGAGCCAAGTAGGCAGGGACAGGGGACAGGTTCAGCTTAGGGCTCACTGTCTTGTCTTGATTCTGTATTATTACCTATACCAAGAAGGGACCGCCATCCAGTTGTCCTCTGTCACCTAGGACAGTGAGCCAAGTAGGCAGGGACAGGGGACGGGTTCAGCTTAGGGCTCACTGTCTTGTCTTGATTCTGTATTATTACCTATACCAAGAAGGGACTGCCATCCAGTTGTCCTCTGTCACCTCGGGCAGTGAGCCAAGTAGGCAGGGACAGGGGACGGGTTCACCTTAGGACTCACTGTCTTGTCTTCATTCTGTATTATTACCTATACCAAGAAGGGACCGCCATCCAGTTGTCCTCTGTCACCTCGGGCAGTGAGCCAAGTAGGCAGGGACAGGGGACGGGTTCAGCTTAGGGCTCACTGTCTTGTCTTGATTCTGTATTATTACCTATACCAAGAAGGGACCGCCATCCAGTTGTCCTCTGTCACCTAGGGCAGTGAGCCAAGTAGGCAGGGACAGGGGACGGGTTCACCTTAGGACTCACTGTCTTGTCTTCATTCTGTATTATTACCTATACCAAGAAGGGACCGCCACCCAGTTGTCCTCTGTCGCCTAGGGCTGTGAGCCAAGTAGGCAGGGACAGGGGACGGGTTCACCTTAGGGCTCACTGTCTTGTCTTGATTCTGTATTATTACCTATACCAAGAAGGGACCGCCATCCAGTTGTCCTCTGTCACCTCGGGCAGTGAGCCAAGTAGGCAGGGACAGGGGACGGGTTCAGCTTAGGGCTCACTGTCTTGTCTTGATTCTGTATTATTACCTATACCAAGAAGGGACCGCCACCCAGTTGTCCTCTGTCACCTAGGACAGTGAGCCAAGTAGGCAGGGACAGGGAATGGGTTCACCTTAGGGCTCACTGTCTTGTCTTGATTCTCTATTATTACCTATACCAAGAAGGGGCTGCCACCCAGTTGTCCTCTGTCGCCTAGGGCTGTGAGCCAAGTAGGCAGGGACAGGGGACGGGTTCACCTTAGGGCTCACTGTCTTGTCTTGATTCTGTATTATTACCTATACCAAGAAGGGACCGCCACCCAGTTGTCCTCTGTCACCTAGGGCAGTGAGCCAAGTAGGCAGGGACAGGGGACGGGTTCAGCTTAGGGCTCACTGTCTTGTCTTCATTCTGTATTATTACCTATACCAAGAAGGGACCGCCATCCAGTTGTCCTCTGTCACCTCGGGCAGTGAGCCAAGTAGGCAGGGACAGGGGACAGGTTCAGCTTAGGGCTCACTGTCTTGTCTTGATTCTGTATTATTACCTATACCAAGAAGGGACCGCCATCCAGTTGTCCTCTGTCACCTAGGACAGTGAGCCAAGTAGGCAGGGACAGGGGACGGGTTCAGCTTAGGGCTCACTGTCTTGTCTTGATTCTGTATTATTACCTATACCAAGAAGGGACTGCCATCCAGTTGTCCTCTGTCACCTCGGGCAGTGAGCCAAGTAGGCAGGGACAGGGGACGGGTTCACCTTAGGACTCACTGTCTTGTCTTCATTCTGTATTATTACCTATACCAAGAAGGGACCGCCATCCAGTTGTCCTCTGTCACCTCGGGCAGTGAGCCAAGTAGGCAGGGACAGGGGACGGGTTCAGCTTAGGGCTCACTGTCTTGTCTTGATTCTGTATTATTACCTATACCAAGAAGGGACCGCCATCCAGTTGTCCTCTGTCACCTCGGGCAGTGAGCCAAGTAGGCAGGCACAGGGGACGGGTTCAGCTTAGGGCTCACTGTCTTGTCATTCCCTTCCTCCCAAGGTCCTCCAGCAGCTACTGGGGAATTGCTCTTCCAGCAATTCCCTAACAATGTGTTTTGGTTGACTTGATAGAACTGGATTTCTTTACGAATGTTAAAAAGTGACAGCTAAAGTTAATACAATTAGAAGTTCTTATCAGTATTCACAAAAGAAAGAGAGAATTACTCTATCAGGGAAAACCTCAAGCACTTTGTAGTGAAAAGTGAGTTTGAAGAAGGCAATTGGTTTTCTGATTATACAAAATGAAAAGGGAGACATAATGACTTTTCTATCCATCAATAGTATCCAGTAATATCAAATGGAATCTGCTAGAAGATTCTAATAAAGGCCGATTATGTGACAAGGTAATACATATTAATAGAGCAGTATACTCATACATATTTTACTAATAAACCACAAATATCTCATTCTCATAGCTGAGACTCCAAATGTAGAACTAACCCGAGCCTTGTACGCCGCGCAAAATGCAAAGTGACATTCGGTTTGTAAGATGTCGTGTCACAGACTGTGGAAGGCTCCGACCTACCACAAGGATGTAATGACTGAACGACCTCTGCCCAGGGATTTCTTTATTACTTTACATATTTTTACAGGGAATTTTCCTTTTATTGCTAAACTTTGTGTGGTATTAATTTATTGTATTAACTAATTGAAACACAAGAGATGGGACGAGATACAGGAGTCAGGTAGCCAAAGCACCTAGAAATGTATCGCTAATAGCTAACGTTGTAGGTGTCTCTATTGAGGCCTATGGAAGTTTTTATTGCCTGTCACTAGTCATCTACAAATAATATAATTTGATTGTAACTCTGTGTTTGCTGGAATACTGCCTCCCTTACTCCTAGCTTACTGGTTACCATCAGATTCATTATGTCTTGTATGACAGATTTCTAGCATACAAGGAATACAAAGTTGCAATTTTTGCACAGTTGTCACAACTTTCCCAAAGAGAGGGGTGGCACCAACATGCAGAGGTCGGGACCATCACCCCTGCCAAATTTATTGTTATTTATGGTGTCATAAATTTTGCATAAATGACTTGAGAAACGCCATCTATATATTTCTCCAGGTGCAGAGGGTGAGCCTCATATATGAGGAGCACCATCAATTATACAATTGCTGCAACCCAGTGGAGGAGACTGGAGGATGGGAGTTATAGCGGCAGATACTGTGCCACCTATACCCTACACATGCGCCCCAATCCCACTCCAGGGTCGGACACAGTTGAGGGGTCCTGCAGCTCTCCCGGATGGTGGTTGTAGTAATAGTATTCCCCCGGGGCACTTCTAGTTGGAGAGGGGACCTCTCGTCTCTGAGCCGGTGTGGTGGTGTTCAGAAGGACCCTGATGCCAATGCAGGCATTGAGTCCTGAGTCCAGGTGTGCAGTGAATACCAGGTAACTGTTTAACTTCAGATAAATGAAAAACCATCAGCTTGCAGATGGGGACAGTAATACACAGTCCAATCCCCCTGCCCTGGTCATAGGAGGTTTCCCAGAGACGTTACAATATGAACATATGAACATTAGAAATAAATGATATTCCATTTTTCTTTTTTATTTTATTCTGATTCTTACCATGATGAAAAAACTACAAAATGCAATAATTTATTCCAATATTATTGGAGAACTTTACAAGCCAATGCAGAGGAGTCAGGAATTGTTTATTATGCAGTGTGGTGTGTTCGGTGATTTATTCCTTTTCTTGTTCGCCAAGCATAATATAAAAGTCTGGAGAAAACAAGAGCCATAAACATTATTTTGCTGAACATTGCAGTCTAATATATTGGCCTGAGCTGCAAATGGTAGAAGTGCCAAAACGCAGCTACAATTTGTTTAATTAGCTTCGGTGATATTGTGAAATGAGCCACAAAGGAAAAGGAGGCCGAGCTGATATTTTATCATCGGGTCCCGAACAGAGAAAAAGTAACAAATGGCAGATAAATAAGAATGTTCAGATGGTCAATAATCACTAAACAGAAAGATTCCTAATATTCGTTAACATGTTTAGACCTGAATATTCTCAAGCTGGCCATACACTCTAGATATGATATAAAAGTTTCCTCCCAATACCCCATTCTAAGCACGCATAGGGTTTAAAGGGAAGAAATAATGAGGGCTCAGTTCACACCTGCGTTGGTAATCTGATCGGGGGAGTCCACATGGCCCCCCCCCCCTGAATGGACCGAACGCATTTGCAAGCAGTGTGTAGTGAAAGCACATGGATCCCCATAGACTATAATAGGGTCCGTGTGCTTGCCACAAGATCTCCATTGGCAACTTCACAACTTCACAATCTACTTTCCTGTCCACATGATTTGTGTGGGCAGTGCACGAAAGGCACACGGACCCCATTATAGTCTATAGGGTCCATGTGCTTTCACTGCACACCACATGTGACCGGTAGTCCGTTTGGGGGGTCCCCATGTAGACTCTCTGAACAGATTACCAACGTAGATGTGAACAAAGGATCAGGCCCAACATTGCGGAAACAGCTTTTTTTGTTGCAGATTTTACTGAGGTTTTTTGAGCCAAAGCCAGGAGTGGATTAAGCAGAAGAGAGAAGTATAACAACTTCCTATATACCGTGTTTCCCCGAAAATAAGACAGTGTCTTATTTTAAATTCTCATCCTAAATATAGGGCCTGTCTTATTTTTGGGGGAACGTCTTTTTATGGAGTGGCTGCCAGCTGACAACCGACAGTCATGCCGGCACTTCCTTAGCGGTTGTAGGTAGTGTGGAGGGGGGGGGGGGGGGGTACGGTATCCGACTTACCTTTCCCATGTTCGTAGCAGTGCTGGTGCTGCTGTTCGTCTCGGCAGCGGCAGCGGAAGTGGTGGGCGGGGCTAAGCGAGGCTTCCGGTGGTTGGGCTGGAGAGCCTCACTTCGTAGCTCTCACAACAGCCGGCTGGATGCTGTGCTCTGTCCTCTGTGCTCCGTGTGCACAGGAAAGCTGGCTGTTGCCTCTGCCTCTTGGATGAGCTGGGAGAGTGAAGTCCCCGCAGCAGCCTATGCACAGCGGCATCTCGCAGCTCATCCTCCAGCAGCCAGAACAGCAGAGGCAGAAGCCGGCAAACCTGCCCACACGGAACATCACGCACAGTGCTCAGCCGGCTGCAATGATTTTTGAAGATGCCTTTTTTTTTTTGGGGGGGGGAGAGGGGTGTCTTATATTAGGCAAATTAACAAAAAAAAACCATGCCTTACTTTCGGGGGTGTCCTATTTTCGGGGAAACACAGTATTTCCCATTCCTTTTGTAGCCATTCATGGCTATGGCTCAAAAAACCGCAGCAAAATCTGCAACAAACAAAAGCTGCGTTTCCGCAATGTGGGGCCTCAGCCCTGTATAGTTTTCGTTATGATTAAATACCTTTACAAATATTCTAATCTTTGAAGGGTTATGTTCACATTTCTGTTACTCTCATTCGTCCTATATTGACAATAAGTTACTTAGGTTAAAGCCTCACGTAGCGGGAAGCAGCCAAAAAGCGCTGCGGGAAAAACCACAGTGGAAATGCATCTGTAAGGACCGGAGTCAGGGTCAGGCAGTGCAAAGTGACACAGCTGGGAAAGCAACACTGTGCAACTAATGACAAAAGGGGTCGTAGGCCCTGCAGCTATAACTATGTTGTAATATCTGAGATGAGGCTGACCAATGCACTTCCTAATTGAAGTGCGCCTGCCACGGCTCCTAACCTTCTATCCGGCGGCTAGGATAAGGGGAGAGGAGGCCCTGAAAGTGCTAGGGACTGGAGTCACGAGGGTCACACCTAAGCAGAAAGCACAGTGTAAATGCAATGCAAAACAAAAGACAAAACAGCATGGAACAAGGGAGGACCACAAGTCCCAGCAAAAACACAGTAGAGAAAGTGAGGTCAGACGAGCAAGAGGTCAAGCCAGGAGATCAGAATAAAGTACCAAATCAGAAGACAAGGAATAGTCAAAATACAAGCCAAGTATACAATAACAAATCACAGACTGAAAGACACACAGACAGGATATCTGACAGAGCAGGAGACCAGGAAACACTAAGTGAATGGCTGGCAAGGATCCATGCCTGGGTGGGGTTTAAATAGCAGCAGAGAAAACCACCCACAACACCTGTGATGGCTAATGGCATGGAGAACCGAGAGCAAGGAAAAGATTAACCCTTAATGACCTAAGCGCAACCAATAGAACTCTTAATAAGTCTCCCGGGGAGGCGCCGCGCAGCAAGGAGACCGCGGCGACTCCGTATCCTGAAAGTACCCCCCCTTTGAGGAGGGGCCTCTGGACCCTCAAGAGGACCCCCTGGCTTAGTAGGGTAAGAACGGAAAAACTTCTCCACCAATCTAGGAGCGTGAAGGTCTCTGGCTGCCACCCAAAGGAACTGAAGGGAATTCTGCACTCTGCGTGAATCAATGACCCGTTCCACCTCATACTCTAGTTCCCCCTGAACGATCACTGGTTCGGGTGGGGAACGAGTGACCATTGCCGGAACATACTTTTTGAGTAGGGACTTATGAAAAACTGGGTGAATATGGAGGGACCTAGGAAGTGATAATTTGAATGACACAGGGTTGATTATTTCAGAGATGGGATATGGACCAATAAAACGCGGGGCAAACATAGAAGATGGAACACGAAGTTGGAGATTTTTAGTGGATAACCAGACCCTGTCACCCACCACAAAGTCAGGTCCAGGGCGGCGCTTTCTGTTGGCGAAATTGACTTGATTAGCCTGGGCTTTTCTCAGCGATGCCAGGCTTTCAGCCCATACCGTACAGAGAGATTTAGCAACGTCCTCTACTGAGGAAAAGGTGAATTCATTCCCTGTTCCTGAGGAGAATCTGGGGTGAAAACCATAGTTAATGTGGAAAGGAGACGACCGAGTCGAGGAGTTGACATGATTATTTAGTGCAGACTCAGCCATGGGCAAATATTCCCTCCATTTATCTTGGCAATCAGACACAAAGCACCTCAAATACTGTTCCAAAGATTGATTCAATCTCTCTGTTTGACCGTTAGTCTCTGGGTGGAAGGCTGAGGAGAAAGAAAGAGAGACTCCCAACCTGTTACAAAAGGCTTTCCAAAACCTGGACCCCAAACGGTTGGGGTCTTTGGGGGGAGGGGCAAGGTCAGTCAGGGGCCCATGTCAAAAGTTTGCCACGGTGCCCTGCCATTCCTAGTTACGGCACTGCTGGGCCCCTTGTTGTTCCTTTGACTACCACTTGTCACGGCCATTGCAACGTTTTTCTGATTGTCAATCTATTATTTCTGTTGATGACGTTTCATAAGGTTTTATATAAAGTCGGGGGGCACTTTAATCACCTTTTATCAGATACACTTGATAAATAATAGAGTTTAGGCCTTGGGCCTGCTCGGCAGTAATGTCTCCTCTCTATGACTCTTGTGTTTGTGTTGTTAGTTGCAGTTTCTATGAAGACGACTAGTAATGCGCTGTCCAGGTTATCTAGGTTATAGCCAATGAGTAATGCGTAAGGTAGTCCCCCGTCACTCATGTCAGCCCCTTCACAGCCTACTGTTTTATTTGGCTATAAAAGTTTAAGTGAGATGCCATTAATCCTGGAGCCGCTTTCTAGCACCGTTACTTATTGACTGCCAGGAGAGAAGACACTTCTGCATTCTCTCTTCTAACTCCTCAATCTTGCAGAGAAGAAAGCAGCAAGCGCAGTAAGGTTCTGGATGGATGGCTTCACACACATAGCAAGTCACAAGGCTCCAAGCGGAAAAAACTCTTGTCCTGGCGCTTGGTAAAAGCTTCTGCACCTTTCCTCTGTTTTATAAAGCTGTAATTTATTGTTGCCGGTGATCTTAAATATAATCCAGGGACAGCGGCTGCAGGTGATTGATGTGAGCGTGTCATGGATGAAATTGGTATCAGTGGACGCTCAACAACTCCACTCTTTATTATGTCTGGTGGATTAATTTTTAACTCATTCCGGGGTACAGCTCTGCGAGAAGACATAAATGTGGCCCATTAGATCATCATACAAGAATGGGAGGGTTATGGTGGATTTATTGGTGGTTGTACACACAGAAAAGTGTTACATTGGTTTACAGACATTACAATAGTGCTCACCTAAGGCCTGGTTCACATCTGTGTTCGCTATTCTGTTTGGGGAGTCCATATGGGGACCCCCCGAACGGAATACCGAACACAATGGCAAAGCGGTGAGCTTATGAAAGCACATGGACCCCATAGACTGTAATGGGGTCCGTGTGTTTTCCGCGCAGAGTCTGCACTAATCATGGGAACAGCAAAATAATTCATGTAGTACTTTTCTCTCCGCATGTTTCGTGTGGATACAGTGCAGAAAACATGCAGACCCCATTATAGTCTATGGGGTCCATGTGCTTTCATAAGCTCACCACTTGCCAATGCGCTCGGTATTCCGTTCGGGGGGTCCCCATGTGGACTCCCCAAATGGAATAACAAATGCAGATGTGAACCAGGCTTTAGAAGGGTTGAGCTGATCTTGAAATTTCAGGATCATTTTTAAAATCCAATTTTTGATAATTTTCCAGCCGATCCCGATTGTGAAATTTGCTCGATTGCTGATCACGATCCGATCTTTTCCGATCTCGATCGCTCAACCCTATTTATGATATATACATGTATAGCGCTGAGCTGATCTTGAGATAACCTCCGACCTGGATCCCGCCGGAAAAGATCGGGATCGGAATGCCGATCACGATTGTGAAATTTACTCAATCGTTGATGGGAATCCGATCTTTTCCGATCCCGATTGCTGAACCCTCGGCCTTAGTTCTGTCCTGTCATGTGGCTGAGCATTACAGTCAGAAGCAGCAGTAACTCAGATACAAACACAGACTAGAATTGGTCAGCAGGATTGAATGGCGTCCTTGCAGCTTGGAGAAGTAGCTTATAATAGAAACTGGATCCATTTTTTTGCTGAAGTTAATGTGTCAAAGGGAACCTGAGTTTTCATGAACAGTCTGATCTATGATTGTATAAGATTTCAGACTTGATGTCCTGTCAGTTTTTTTGCTGCTAATATTCCCACCATGGCTGCAGTACATTTTGCTTTTGTCTCTGAGGCTACCCCCTCCTCTATCCATTACTGATATTACTGGTTTCTTTATATGTAATTCTGCTAAGGGTAACTGACAATAGTGAACAAATAGCTAAACAAAGCCCAGTGACCATTATATAGGAGACCCAGAAACACTGAACTGCAAATGCATGCAGGCATGTAGCTAAAAGACCGGAAAACAAAGTAAAGTCTCTGATCACAGTCAGGAAAGCTTCTTATTGTCTAGGACTAAGACCCTGTCTGTGATAACATAAGCAGCTAGAAGTAGATACCAGTACATAGAAGACTTTCTTACATTGTAAGCTGTGAGATTTGCAGAATGTTCAGTCCTTTGCACAGAGTAAGCAGTTTGCAAACGTGTGTGTGGAGGCTGCGAGGAGACTTGGGACACTTAAGGTCAGAAGGTATAACCAGCCTGATGAAGGGATCATTTTAGTTATCTTGAAAGCTCGCTATATGTCATCATTTCTTAAGTTAGCCATTAATAAAAGTATCAACTACTGAAGACTTCTCCAAAAAATTTTTTATTTCATATCCACTGGCTAACACGGTACAAAGATCTCGGTCATTTTGAGGGTCAGTTTGGTACTGCCCTTGTAAAAGCAGGAGCCCATTTGGGGTTTGAGGGTCAGCATTGGAGGATGAATATAGGGACCTCTATTCTCCTTCTGCGATGCACCCTCACCGTGGAGTCCCATCTGCATATGTTGGTAAGACCATTTCATTTCTTATGTACATCAATATCTACTTCATTATCTGCTGTGGTGACAACTGTTTTATATGGTATCTCGGCAGGGACCTGTTTATTGAATGTTAAGTTTTATGTGTTGCAACAGTTCCTTCAGATAGAAGAGACTCAACCCATCCACTCTCCATTCACCGTGCGAAGACAGAACCTCCTCCACCACTCATTGTGATGACTTGTCTTGCTTTTGGATGGTATCTGTGGACAGACCTTCCCCAGCAGCAGGGAGTGAACTGCAAATCATCTAGAAGGGAGGCTCCTAGTAGCGGAATCTTACAGAGTCTTTTTCAGGCAGAAAACAGCCACATTAAAGTGCATTACATATTGGTCCAGAATCATACGCTCTATGAAATGAGATCAAGTTGTCTGCTCTATGCTGACTCACCATGAATACAAAACTATATTTACATGTATTGCCATAGAACACGTCAGAACGTTTAGTGTTCGGTAGATTAACTAGATCAGAACAACGGTACATAGCTAAAGCCATGTGCCCAATAACTGATGTGTGTCTTTGACTCTATTCACATTCATGTAGGTTGTTGGATCATAGATGATCTGCTCACATTATGTTATACACGATTACTAGCCTAGTTATCTGGCGTATCCGAGAAAAATGTTCTGTGTAATAAATAAATGAGTAGACCTAAGTGAAAAACTCCTCCCCCCTCCCTCCCTCCCGCCCGCGCCTGCCGCTCCTGCCGGGGTTACCTTGTAGACGGGCTGCATTATTTAATGGATGCTGAAGAATTTAGTTTGGCTTTTGTGAACATTGTAATTTACCATTGACTGAGATTGAATGAGACAGAATTAAGGTTTTTAGGGCATCATTTATTTTAAGACGGCCTCAACCTTCTAAGCAGCTTCGGCAAGTCGCAGAGCGCACATAGGTCGGTATTTTTTATACTATTACCGTAGTAATGAACATGTATTACCTAAAACATGTATGTATGTCCTAATATCTATATAACAATAATTCCCTACTTGGAATTGTAGCAAAGATTCTCGTTTTGGCAGTCCTGTTAGGAGACAGAGATGTCGATATAGGGTTTACCGCACCTACTAGTATATATGACATATATGGAGATCTTTCTATGACACGACTGCTTGATTCAAAGGAAGGCAGGAATAAGCCCTATCACAAGTCTAGAAACTTTTGTCCCATGGAGAAAAGCAAAAATTTCAGGCAGTACAAAGTGATCAAAAAATATATTATACTTGCCACAATCTGTCACGGGAGTGAATACATGACTGACAGCATTATTCTGGGGATAATGTCACTCCCTAAGGAGAGGTCACCTTCTCAGGCGTATGGTGTCCTACAAACAGCCATTTTAGCTCCACTGGGGGGATTATAGGAAAAATATGCAACTCTGTTTCCCAAGATGTAAATAGGGAAACAGTGTCTCCGTGCCCCTAGAGGGCATCAGACAGAGGCACTATTTCCCTATTGACATCTTGGGAAACTGATTTGCATATTTTTCCCATGACAGCTTTATTGTGAAGTTTTGTGCTCCCCTCTCAAGCGCTATCCTCACCCCTGCTCCTCCGAGGCACACAGTGACTGACTCCTCTATGAATTCTTTAAGAGACTCAATCTGTCTGCTATAGACTTGCATTTATAGTTTGACTGCCTGTCCGTGTGATGATACTAAAATCTAGGAGTCGGTGGCCCCAACTAAAAGACACCCCAAGATTGCCCATTTATGCACAGTAATAAGGGTGGTGTGGACATTTTTATGTTGCAAGTAGCATTTTAAAAAGTTGCGCACTTTAGGTTTTCAACTGAAAAGACCCCTGAGTATAATATTTGTGTGGCCCGCGGCCTTACTTACCGATCCCCCGGTTCCTGTTCACAGCGGCATCTGCAGAAGGGGAAGCGACGGCGGAGCAGGCGTCAGGATTGGTAAGTGAACAGGACCCATAGTGGCCTATTAAAAAAAAACCAAAAAAACCCCGATAGCGGTAATGACTGTCGTCGGAATCCCTAATGTCCCGGGCACTGTGGCAGCCGCTACCACCTTAGTATTTACGTCAGTGAATGACATCATGGCTATTAGGAATCTCACATCCGCTGCTTGTACAGGAATTACACTAAATTACACTAAATCCATCCAATGAAATAAATCAGTTCAAGGTTAGAGCTCGGGTAATAGAATGATACAAAGTGATGCCTGTGGTTCGGCTGCTTGATGTCTATGCTATGGGTTAAATGCGTTTCAGTAGTTGTCTGTGATGTTACCTGATACGTGTCTATGTTATACATTATCCATCTGCAATGAAGACTAAGTCTAAGCGTGAACTGAATTTCCATAGAAGACGTTTCTACTTGTTGTTCCAACCTCCACGAAGAAGTCCAATATTTTCGTATCTGATTCTGTATTTCATGGTGAACTTTTCTTAGGCGGTGAGCTTCCTAAAGACCATATTACCATATTCATGGATCCGCACCTTCCACGTCGAGGCCTTAGAACATAAGCATTGACTGTAGATGTCAGTGTTTAGCTAGGTCTGATCACTGAGTCTCGCCATCGCGTTTCCACAGACGCTGCACCAAGGAAAATGTTTAAACATCCCACCCAAAGAAGAAATGGATTATGTTAAAGAATTTGTCACATAATGTTAAGTCATTCATTGTGCGCCTCGGTTATTGAATGTAAGGAATGTCCTAGACTATAAAGTAAAATCCAGAAATAATGATAATTAAAGGGATGTGAAGATGAAATGAGATTGTTCTGTGTGTAAGGAAGGTGACGCTCGCAACGCAACCTTTGTGGAGAGATTAACAGGATAAGTAATGTTGGCGGAATGTCCGGCTACAATGTAACTGCGTTGTCATCCTATCCCGAGCCGCGTACGGCGACACATGGCGCTATCTCTACAAGCGTTTCTTCTGGAGAGTGCTGATGGCTGCAGTCCACCTCTTCATTTCTTACTCTTTGCCGCAGCTTCTTGTCTTTGTCTTCTTGAAGAAATGTAACTTAAGTCTAATTCCACCTTTACGTAACCTAAGAATAAACCTTGCAATAAGTTTCTGTAAAAGTCAGATTTATCTTTACTGTGGATTGTACAATTTGGTCATTGTTTGGCGCTATTAATTACACATTGTATTGCACTATTATGTGGACATTGGTACGGTTATTATTATTATTTAGGGATTCTTTGTGCATTTTATTACTAATGTGTTGCCTATAGAAATTTCCAGCTCTTTGATACATCATAGGAATTATTTTATTTTTCGTCATTTTGCGTTTGCATGTCCCATAAGGACAGATCCCCAGTGTAATGCATTACAATACATCGCCCATAGGATGACTATTGACTAATTTTCAGAAATGAGGTTGTGTTTCTTCCCGTCCTTGGAAACTGGCTTGAATGTTTTCACAGAAACCCTGGAAATAACCTGCCATTGCCTATAGGAATTCTTATTGAATACGGTGTGGGGTTGAGTTGATCTTGAGATTTCAGGATAGATTTTAAAATCTGATTTCTGATCATTTTCCAGCTGATCCCGATTGCGATCGTGAAATTTGCTCGATCGCTGATCGGGATCTGATCTTTACCAATCCCGATCGCTCAACCCTAATACTGGGACTAAACTGAAACTGACTCAAGTTTATCTTCTCCTTAGTTCATAAATAGCCTCGGACAAGGCAATAGTGCAGGGATGTCTCACAGGGTTAAAGGTTTTATATTGTATATTGTGTAACCCCACTTATAAAACACCTTCAATAAATGAATAATGAAGATAGATATAAGAAATCTTGTAATGTATCCTATTAAAAAAAATATGTTTCCTTCTTCACTTACCTTCACTCAAATTAAAGAATCAGTCACTGCAATCAGCTCACACACAGAAGTCTATGGAGAGGGAAAGGGACAGTTGGTTTATTGCCTCATTCTGTGCAGGTGAAGATATAATATAATATAAGATATAAAAATTGCTTCCTAACTTATAGTATAGCAGCTGCAGTCATTTGTATGTCTTTTTTCCAGCAGCCACCTTTTCCTCCTTAGGGTGCCTTCAAAATGGAGCTGAGTTCGGGGCAACACGGTGGCTCAGTGGTTAGCACTGTAGCCTTGCAGCGCTGGGGTCCTGGGTTCAAATCCTGCCAGGAACAACATCTGCAAGGAGTTTGTATGTTCTCCCCGTGTTTGCATAAATTTCCTCCCATTCTACAATAATAACATACTGATAGATAAAAAAACATGCAGAATCCTAATACAAAGATATTTATGTAGAGATGAGCTGCCTGATAAGCCGAGAAGGAAACATATTTCTTTCATAAGATACATTGCAGCATTTTTCATATTCACATGTACTGTTTATAGAAGGCTGTTTAGCGGTTGAAGGCATGCAGGCAAGGATGTTTAACCATTTGCACCAAGTCCAGCTCTTTGCAATATTGAATAGTCACCGCTCCACTGATTCTGACACAGTTGGACTTATTTTCCCCAACCCCCACCATGCCTGAGCAATAATTGCTGTTAGTTGTGGTGTCTTCAATGCTGGGTGGTGTCAGATAAGGGGTGTGATTCTGAGCTTTGACACTTTCCACCTCTGTTTGGAGCTCTGAATCACCCCCCCCCCCTTGCCTGCTGTGATGTTATAAGTATGTTTTGTATGTTCTGTTCTGCTTACTTATTCTGCTTTGTCTGCCTAGCAACAGTGAAATATGAAAAAAAACAAAAAAACTTTGCAAGTCTTCAGTAGGTGATACCTTTGTTAATGGCTAACTCATAATGATGACAGAATATGACGTTTCGAAGCTTCCTCTGAGCTCCTTCTTCAGATATATCTAAAAACCCTCTGTAGAGGCTGCATATTTATAACTGGGCACAGGGCTAGAATTACAGAAGGGGGGAGGGGGGGAAGAGGCTTATTACTATATACTTATCACAACAAACAATCAATTGCCATTAAGATAACCTGGGATCTGGCAATTGATTGTTTGTTGTGATAAGTATATAGTAACAAGCCTCTTCCCCCCTCCCTCCTGTAATTCTAGCCCTGTGTCCAGTTATAAATATGCAGCCTCTACAGAGTGTTTTTAGTTATATCTGAAGAAGGAGCTCAGAGGAAGCTTCGAAACGTCATATTCTGTCATCATTATGAGTTAGTAAACCAGGATTGAGGGTAACTATTCAAATAATATCAAAAACCAAAGTTGTCCCCCCCAAAAGAGAATTTGTATGATAAAATTTAACTTTTATTTTACTCATTAAAAAAAAAGTTTTTGGAGACTGGTCATGTGTATCTGAGGGGTGAACGGCTGTTGTGTAACGATACAGCCACCCCAACAAATTGTTTGGTACCCTTATCATGAGTGGGAAGCATGCTAAAACGCTGCTTACAGCCATCAAGTTGAGTGCTTAATTGTATTAATGCTAAGCCTGCTTCCAACAGATGAGGTGTAGCTGCGCCTAAATGGTAGCAGCTCAACTATACCCTTTGTTGCTGTAGCTGTCAGGTTAATGTTGCAGATCCCTACTGATATATCAATCGGCATCTCCATTCAATCTTTAAGAAAATAGAGACATGGTTACTATCCTGAGATATATCTTTATTTAGGAGCATTATCCATCATTTACTGACGGCTCAGTCATATAGGGGTCTGCAGATAGGTGTTCTACTTTCATAGGGAGCACATGTTCTACTGAGGATCCATTATGAGTTAGCCATTAAAAAAGGTATCACCTACTGAAGACTTGAAAAGTTTTTTTTGTGTTTTTTCGTATTTCATAACCACTGGCTAACACGGTACCAAAACAAACATTTTCCTTTTAGCAACAGTGAGGTAGTAATGGAGGAGGAGCTGAGCTTAGGGGGAGGAGTTGTTAGACAGGGAGCCATGATGGAAGTATGGAATAAAGGGTTCTGATCTACAAAAGTCACCATCTCATAGTGGACTTATTCCAGAAGACCTGCATCCTCACTACAACACTACACCTGCCCACGTGACAGTACAGAGCCTAAGTTTCCTATCAATCACCAAAACTAACTGTACTTGTTGCTTTGCAACGGTAGAGTAAAAAAATTCAACTGTGCCGGAATCAGCGGAGCGGAGTCTATTACCAGATGCTAAGAACTGAAGCTGCTGGAGAAGATAAAAGGTCCTCTGTAAGGTATAAATGAGATTTTTCCAGTTTCTCTGCTTCGGTTCCTCCCTCTATATGCAATAGATGCAGCTACAAATGCCATACTAATAATCTGAAGGCAATGTAGGGCTATTCATGGCGGGTGCCTTCATACATCTATATGGAAATTCTTTCAAGTCGGTCAGTAAAGGCTAAGTTACATTCATAGGAAAAGAAGGGACCAGAAAAAATGGTATCTGATTTCTCAGACCCATGGCGGGTGCATTTTCATATTAAGATTTTGTATTGGAACAAAGAACCATTCTCTATGATCTCCTATGTACATAGGTTACTTATACCAGGGCAGTCTCTTTAGGCTGGCATACAAAATAATAGTCAATGTGGTTTGAGATGAAAAAATAGTTAAAAGTATGGAAACGTAGCTGGATCTGTAGACAGACGTTTACATGAGTGGGTGAACTGCTGGCATGCTAAAGCCTTGGGTTGCATTAATAATGCAATATGCATCTCATATGCTACACTTAACAGCTGCATGTCTTTGTAGTGTAGGAGTAAGTCAGAGAATCTGAACAAAAATCCTCATGTGGCCATATGGAGAGAATATACAAACTAGGTTGTATATCATAGAAATATATGGGAATAGAGATTGTTCACAGAAAGAAGCGCTTACATTCATCTGTATAGGGTTCTGTAGAATGCACCTGGATTTCTGCAAAGGTCCATTAAGAGCTGCTGGAATTGCTGCAACAAATCTATTGCTTACCCTTCGACTTCATAGAATTGGTGCAGTGAATGCTAAGAGATGCAATAGGGCATTATAATGAGGATTTGCCAAACATAAAATTAAAATGATAGGGCAATTATATTGTGCTCCATCTAGCAGAACCCATGTTGTACACCCAACCCTAACCCAGGCGCTTTCAATTCCTTCAGGCTGTAACACTGTAGGACTGTAATTACAAAAGCAAGTTCAAAGAAATTATTTGCAAGACCTGATTCCTATTCGTTTAGATATAATTTCCCTTCAGAATAAATCAATTACCCCCTTGCACGCTGCTATAGACTCACATTTATAAGTAGCAATGTCACAAATGGACAGAATCCTGTATGAGAAATGCAGGGGAAAGTGTCTGCACATCATGGCGGACAGGCAACACGACTACGATATATCATGCCAACCGCTAACAAGTCAAATAAATTGGTAATTTAATTACACATTATATGAAGACTCCTCGGTGGTTTCAAAAGATTGATTTGAAGTTGCCATGAAGATTCTCCATAGGATTCACACGGATTATAACAGCATGGATGTCCTTGCTTCCTAAAATATAACCCAGTAATTAAAAAGCATGGCTTGTCTATAATCAGCATCAAAGCTGTGCTAATGGCTTGTGGATACGATGGGTTGCAGCTACTGGAACATTCTCTATGAGAAGCACATCCATATCTAAGGGCTCAAGGTGGCTCATGCCTGCTCGCAAACAAGACCCGCTTTCCTTATTGTTAGGATGCGAAATGACACGTACACAATATTAAAAAAGTACAGCTTAATTCTAGCAGCAGGCAATTAACTGCAAGCGCCAGACGTCTTCCTTCTAACCACAGGCAGTCAGCAATCTCCCACCTTGCCTCGCTTTCTTCATTTACTTCCATTTATAATGAATGTAGGGTAACGTGGGAAAGTATCGCTGTGCTTTACTGTTATTGTCCTAATATTACATTTGGGATTGGGAACATTTGTGGCCGGTTCATCTGCAGAGTTATTAGTGGTGCAATGTAAAGGAGCAATAAAAGAAGGTAACATGTAGATCGCATTTATATTACCAAAACTCAACATGTAGATTGGATGGCGGCGAGACCTGCAGGAAGAGAGGGGATGTGGTGATGTCACTGGGATGTTGTGGTGATGTCACTGGGATGTTGTGATGATGTCACTGGGATGTTGTGGTGATGTCACTGGGATGTTGTGATGATATCACTGGGATGTTGAGCCGACTCCAGTGCCGTGGCCAGCTGCGCTAGGTTACGCGGTTGAGCCTCCATGGCGCGAAAAACCCGATCGAGGTGGTCCCACAGATTCTTGATTGGGTTCAAGTCCTAGGAATTTGCTGGCCAAGGGAGTATGGTAAACTCATCCTGGTGCTCCTCGAACCACGCATGTACACTGCGAGCGCAGGATAGATTTATACTAGGCTAAAAAGCCTCTTCCTCTCCTACCTTTAGATGTCTTTTTCGCACTGCCGTTCGGTAGAAATCCTGGTTTTCTTCAGTATGCAAATGAGTTCCCTCGCAGCACTGGGGGCGTCCCCAATGCTGCGAGAGAAATCTCCAGCATCACTTCCATCTTCGTCTGGAACAGCCTCTTTCTGCGCCTTCTTCCACTGGGTTGAAACTTCTATGCATGTGCAGTTGGTTCTGCCATCGGGCCTTGGGCAGAGCCGACTGCACATGTCCACGGCCATTTTTATGTGGCCACTAATGCGAGCATACTGAAGAAAACTGGGATTTCTACCAAATGGCGCCGCAGAGAAGACCTCTAAAGGTAGGAGAAGAAGAGACTTTCCTAAGACTATTCCTATGTGTTAGTGAGAAAAAATAGCATTTTAATGATAGAAATTAATATAGATTTTTTTCCTGTCCTGCAAAGAGACTAGACCCTGGGATCTCTTGATCCCCAGTTCAACATACTGCCTTAGTTCTGTACTGCAGGACATATATACACTCACCGGCCACTTTACTAGGTACACCTGTCCAACTGCTCGTTAACACTTAATTTCTAATCAGCCAATCACATGGCGGCAACTCAGTGCATTTAGGCATGTAGATATGGTCAAGACAATCTCCTGCAGTTCAAACCGAGCATCAGTATGGGGAAGAAAGGTGATTTGAGTGCCTTTGAACGTGGCATGGTTGTTGGTGCCAGAAGGGCTGGTCTGAGTATTTCAGAAACTGCTGATCTACTGGGATTTTCACGCACAACCATCTCTAGGGTTTACAGAGAATGGTCCGAAAAACAAAAAACATCCAGTGAGCGGCAGTTCTGTGGGGGGCGGAAATGCGTTGTTGATGCCAGAGGTCAGAGGAGAATGGCCAGACTGGTTCGAGCTGATAGAAAGGCAACAGTGACTCAAATAGCCACCCGTTACAACCAAGGTAGCCAGAAGAGCATCTCTGAACGCCGCACAGTACGTCCAACTTTGAGGCTACAGATGGGCTACAGCAGCAGAAGACCACACCGGGTGCCACTCCTTTCAGCTAAGAACAGGAAACTGAGGCTACAATTTGCACAAGCTCATCGAAATTGGACAATTGAAGATTGCAAAAACGTTGCCTGGTCTGATGAGTCTCGATTTCTGCTGCGACATTCGGATGGTAGGGTCAGAATTTGGCGTCAACAACATGAAAGCATGGATCCATCCTGCCTTGTATCGGTAACGGTTCAGGCTGGTGGTGGTGGTGTCATGGTGTGGGGAATATTTTCTTGGCACTCTTTGGGCCCCTTGGTACCAATTGAGCATCGTTGCAACGCCAAAGCCTACCTGAGTATTGTTGCTGACCATGTCCATCCCTTTATGACCACAATGTCCCCAACATCTGATGGCTACTTTCAGCAGGATAATGCAATGCCATGTCATAAAGCTGGAATCATCTCAGACTGGTTTCTTGAACATGACAATGAGTTCACTGTACTCCAATAGCCTCCACAGTCACCAGATCTCAATCCAATAGAGCATCTTTGGGATGTGGTGGAACGGGAGATTCGCATCATGGATATGCAGCCGACAAATCTGCGGCAACTGTGTGATGCCATCATGTCAATATGGAGCAAAATCTCTGAGGAATGCTTCCAGCACCTTGTTAAATCTATGCCACGAAGAATTGAGGCAGTTCTGAAGGCAAAAGGGGGTCCAACCCGTTACTAGCATGGTGTACCTAATAAAGTGGCCTGTGAGTGTATATAGGCTCTCTATGTGTAATAGGGAAAGGCTCCCTGGCTGGTATGGCTCCCTGGCTGGTATGGCTCCCTGGCTGGTATGGCTCCCTGGCTGGTATGGCTTCCTGGCTGGTATGGCTCCCTGGCTGGTATGGTTCCCTGGCTGGTATGGTTCCCTGGCTGGTATGGCTTCCTGGCTGGTATGGCTTCCTGGCTGGTATGGCTCCCTGGCTGGTATGGCTCCCTGGGTGGTATGGCTTCCTGGCTGGTATGGCTCCCTGGCTGGTATGGTTCCCTGGCTGGTATGGCTCCCCGGCTGGTATGGTCCAAAATCCCTTCATCCAGGATCCAGGAACTGATTAAAAGCTCCAGGAAGCGACTAGAGGATGTTATCTGTGCAAAAGGAGGATCTACTAAATATTAATGTCACTTTTCTGTTGAGGTGCCCATACTTTTGCACCGGTCAAATTTTGGTTTAATGCATATTGCACATTTTCTGTTAGTACAATAAACCTCATTTCAATCCTGAAATATTACTGTGTCCATCAGTTATTAGATATATCAAACTGAAATGGCTGTTATAAACACCAAAATATTTAGAACTAAAAATGATTAAGATTAATAGGGGTGCCCAAACTTTTTCATAGGACTGTACAGTGTAATGCCACGTTAATCACCCCATACACAGTGTAATGCCACGTTATTCGCCCCCATACACAGTGTAATGCCACGTTAATCACCCCATACACAGTGTAATGCCACGTTAGTTGCCCCCATACACAGTGTAATGCCATGTTAGTCGCCCCCATACACAGTGTGATGCCATGTTAGTTGCCCCCATACACAGTGTAATGCCATGTTAGTCGCCCCCATACACAGTGTGATGCCATGTTAGTTGCCCCCATACACAGTGTAATGCCACGTTAGTCACCCCATACACAGTGTAATGCCACGTTAGTCACTCCTGGCCGAATCCTAATTTTTCTCGTCTAAACCTAAGTCACGTCTTATAGTCAGAAGCGTCTTTTTTCCCCAAAAATACTGTAAATAGTGAACTCTCAGCTCTGACCTTGACATAATGGCAGACTCTTATCATCTAGCCTTTAGTAAAAGTAGTTGAGTACCCCTACTTGGACTCGGCAGCCCCTCCTGTCTCATGGACCATCATGGACTATAAACTGATTGTAAAACCAGCTGATGATAACTTGTGGCTTTGGAGTAGAAGTTTGTAAAGAAGCCTGATGACGACTGATGACGACTGATGACGACTGATGAATTTTTGCATCAGTTGTAACGACTAAGGGATCAAAAAACTGATACTGATGCAACTGATATATGTGAACGTCTCCTTACAAGTGTAAACTATGGTCTCCGCTCAGCTCGGTGTTGGTTGTCTTTAGGCTGTACAACCAAGACTGAGCTAAGTGAAGATCGGTCCGTACAGAAAAGATCTATAAGTTGTGATTTCCCTTCTACTAGTCTTTTACCTTTTTCTCTGCACCTACTGTCACTGCAATGCCTCTACCTTGGAGCTTTTGTATTATCCATGCTGCTGTAACATACTGAATTCCCCAGGGTGGGACTATCTTATCTTATCTTATCTTATCTTATGTAATCATACCTAGGGTCACCACTATGGCCAATGATTGGCTGCATATTGTGTCACCATGCCTTGACTATCAGGATTAGGAGAGTAAATAAGGTGAATCTGACTTCTTCTAATATGTTATAACATTAGAGAAGGCGATTGCATCAATGTAGGCGTCATTTAGCCATAGCACGGGCGATGTATTTTAGTGCACATTAAATAATCCAATCTGCGTTTCTATGAAATAAGATCTAGAACGATGGCTGATATTCTTCTTTTCTACCAGCTTCACAGAACATAATTGTTACAGGAGTCAAGTAACCAAGACCCTCCGTGTTAATGTAGCATACAAGGCAGCAGATTCAAGGGAGTTTGGCTGCTTTCTATAATAAATTCAGCAGATCGATGAGTCAAGTGCTCGGTATTGAGAGGAGATTGACTCGAGACGCTGCCTTGTTGCCATTGACCAGGTGGTTGCGGTTATTTCTTTTCTCTCTGAGTTATTGAATTCATTGTAATGTGCAGCTTTTTGTCAAGTAAACTTCATTTTGAAAGCAAGATTCCGCTTTCTGTATTGTGAGACTGAACACCTTTGATAACCTGCTCTTTATTAGCAACAAGAATCCAAGGACATGATTCAATTCAGAGCTACATAATGGCGATCGCTGACGCTAGAAACATGGTACAATCAGGATTTTATCACTTTATTTAAAGGGGTTTTCCAACCCTACAAGAATGGGTGGCAATTGGTTTAAAGGGGTTATAAGAAGTCCCCTCACTAATCCCCGCTGCCTGTATTCTGCTGGTGTCCGAGTCCCCGCTGGTCTCCACTGTCTTCTCCCATCTTGTCTCATCAGGTAATGGCTGGGAAATCCCGCTCAGATACAGGAACCTCAGTATATAATCCAGCAAATGGGGTCATAGATCCTACCGTTATCTCTTCATATCAGAATTAAAATAAACTGGCATTCAAAAATTTACAAAACATTGAACAAGAGTGAACACAATATAGTTCTGTGAGGAGATCGACCTACAATCTCACTGCGGGGTATCCAAGGGGTTGAGAAAGGGGGCAAATTAGTCCTCAAACCACCTAGATGTTGTGATTGCTATTGATTGTGGCGTGTGAATGGTTAAGATGTCGAATCAGGAGGATTTTCCAACTCTGGCAACTAGTGCCATACAATTATATGGTCAGTCATACAACTATAGGGTCAGCCATACAACTGTATGGTCAGGCATACAACTGTATGGTCATCCATACAATTATATGGTCAGCCATACAACTATATGGTCAGCCATACAATTATGTGGTCAGCCGTACAACTATATGGTCAGCCATACAACTATAGGGTCAGCCATACAATTATATGGTCAGCCGTACAACTATAGGGTCAGTCATACAACTATAGGGTCAGCCATACAACTATATGGTCAGCCGTACAACTATAGGGTCAGCCATACAACTATATGGTCAGCCGTACAACTATAGGGTCAGCCATACAACTATACGGTCAGCCGTACAACTATAGGGTCAGCCGTACAACTATAGGGTCAGCCATACAACTATATGGTCAGTCATACAACTATAGGGTCAGCCGTACAACTATATGGTCAGTCATACAACTATAGGGTCAGCCGTACAACTATATGGTCAGTCGTACAACTATAGGGTCAGCCGTACAACTATAGGGTCAGCCATACAACTATAGGGTCAGGCATACAACTATATGGTCATCCATACAACTATATGGTCAGCCATACAACTATATGGTCAGCCATACAATTATATGGTCAGCCGTACAACTATATGGTCAGCCATACAACTATAGGGTCAGCCGTACAACTATATGGTCAGCCATACAACTATATGGTCAGCCATACAATTATATGGTCAGCCGTACAACTATATGGTCAGCCATACAACTATAGGGTCAGCCGTACAACTATAGGGTCAGCCATACAACTATATGGTCAGCCATACAACTATATGGTCAGCCGTACAACTATATGGTCAGCCGTACAACTATATGGTCAGCCGTACAACTATATGGTCAGCCGTACAACTATATGGTCAGCCATACAACTATAGGGTCAGTCATACAACTATATGGTCAGCCACACAACTATATGGTCAGCTATACAACTATAGGGTCAGCCGTACAACTATAAGGTCAGCCGTACAACTATATGGTCAGCCATACAACTATATGGTCAGTCATACAACTATATGGTCAGCCATACAACTATAGGGTCAGCCATACAACTATATGGTCAGCCCTACAACTATAGGGTCAGTCATACAACTATATGGTCAGCCATACAATTATATGGTCAGCCGTACAACTATAGGGTCAGTCATACAACTATAGGGTCAGCCGTACAACTATATGGTCAGCCATACAACTATATGGTCAGTCATACAACTATATGGTCAGCTGTACAACTATATGGTCAGCCCTACAACTATATGGTCAGCCCTACAACTATATGGTCAGCCCTACAACTATATGGTCAGCCACACAACTATATGCTCAGCCCTACAACTATATGGTCAGCCATACAACTATAGGGTCAGCCATACAACTCTATGGTCAGCCATACAACTATAGGGTCAGCCATACAACTATATGGTCAGCCATACAACTATATGGTCAGCCATACAACTATAGGGTCAGCCATACAACTATATGGTCAGCCGTACAACTATATGGTCAGCCGTACAACTATATGGTCAGCCATACAACTATATGGTCAGCCACACAACTATATGGTCAGCCACACAACTATATGGTCAGCCATACAACTATAGGGTCAGCCGTACAACTATATGGTCAGCCCTACAACTATATGGTCAGCCGTACAACTATATGGTCAGCCATACAACTATATGGTCAGCCGTACAACTATATGGTCAGCCCTACAACTATATGGTCAGCCGTACAACTATATGGTCAGCCATACAACTATATGGTCAGCCATACAACTATATGGTCAGTCATACAACTATATGGTCAGCCCTACAACTATATGGTCAGCCCTACAACTATATGGTCAGCCCTACAACTATATGGTCAGCCCTACAACTATATGGTCAGCCGTACAACTATATGGTCAGCCATACAACTATAGGGTCAGCCCTACAACTATATGGTCAGCCGTACAACTATAGGGTCAGCCATACAACTATATGCTCAGCCCTACAACTATATGGTCAGCCGTACAACTATAGGGTCAGTCATACAACTATAGGGTCAGCCACACAACTATAGGGTCAGCCATACAATTATATGGTCATCCATACAACTATAGGGTCAGCCATACAACTATATGGTCATCCATACAACTATATGCTCAGCCCTACAACTATATGCTCAGCCCTACAACTATATGGTCAGCCACACAACTATATGGTCAGCCACACAACTATATGCTCAGCCCTACAACTATATGGTCAGCCCTACAACTATATGGTCAGCCACACAACTATATGCTCAGCCCTACAACTATATGGTCAGCCGTACAACTATAGGGTCAGCCATACAACTATAGGGTCAGCCCTACAACTATATGGTCAGCCCTACAACTATATGGTCAGCCCTACAACTATATGGTCAGCCGTACAACTATAGGGTCAGCCATACAACTATATGGTCAGCCCTACAACTATATGGTCAGCCCTACAACTATATGGTCAGCCACACAACTATATGGTCAGCAGTACAACTATATGGTCAGCCGTACAACTATAGGGTCAGCCATACAACTATATGGTCAGCCCTACAACTATATGGTCAGCCCTACAACTATATGGTCAGCCATACAACTATATGGTCAGCCACACAACTATATGCTCAGCCCTACAACTATATGGTCAGCCGTACAACTATATGGTCAGCCACACAACTATATGCTCAGCCCTACAACTATATGGTCAGCCACACAACTATATGCTCAGCCCTACAACTATATGGTCAGCCGTACAACTATAGGGTCAGCCATACAACTATAGGGTCAGCCCTACAACTATATGGTCAGCCCTACAACTATATGGTCAGCCCTACAACTATATGGTCAGCCGTACAACTATAGGGTCAGCCATACAACTATATGGTCAGCCCTACAACTATATGGTCAGCCCTACAACTATATGGTCAGCCACACAACTATATGGTCAGCAGTACAACTATATGGTCAGCCGTACAACTATAGGGTCAGCCATACAACTATATGGTCAGCCCTACAACTATATGGTCAGCCCTACAACTATATGGTCAGCCATACAACTATATGGTCAGCCACACAACTATATGCTCAGCCCTACAACTATATGGTCAGCCCTACAACTATATGGTCAGCCATACAACTATATGGTCAGCCACACAACTATATGCTCAGCCCTACAACTATATGGTCAGCCCTACAACTATATGGTCAGCCATACAACTATATGGTCAGCCATACAACTATATGGTCAGCCATACAACTATATGGTCAGCCACACAACTATATGCTCAGCCCTACAACTATATGGTCAGCCATACAACTATAGGGTCAGTCATACAACTATATGCTCAGCCCTACAACTATATGGTCAGCCCTACAACTATATGGTCAGCCCTACAACTATATGGTCAGCCATACAACTATATGGTCAGCCACACAACTATATGCTCAGCCCTACAACTATATGGTCAGCCGTACAACTATATGGTCAGCCATACAACTATATGGTCAGCCGTACAACTATATGGTCAGCCGTACAACTATAGGGTCAGTCATACAACTATATGCTCAGCCCTACAACTATATGGTCAGCCCTACAACTATATGGTCAGCCCTACAACTATATGGTCAGCCACACAACTATAGGGTCAGTCATACAACTATATGCTCAGCCCTACAACTATATGGTCAGCCCTACAACTATATGGTCAGCCACACAACTATATGCTCAGCCGTACAACTATAGGGTCAGTCATACAACTATAGGGTCAGCGTGACGTAATAATAAGTGGGAAAGGATTCCGGTCCATAAGTGGCTGACATTGTTATACTTACGGAGATCTTTGAGTAGAGATAAGTATTAGTGGGAAAATCATGATCTTAAGTAATAGGAGACAATTCATGACATTTCCATGCAAGTATATATAACATAAAGCAATGTATAATGGAAGTAGAGTGCTCCCTTATAGAGCTCCTGTATCTTTAAGCTCCGTTACCCTAATGTAAGTCCTGTAACCTTGCCCTGCTTACCATGTGCTATGTAAATTACCAGTGTTTTATTATACTGTAGAGAGGCGTTTAAGGAGGATGTTTTGTGTCCTCAGGCACATGCGGTTTTATACACAGCTAGAAAGGCGACAGTATACTAAATTCAGTGCACTGAATTCAGCGTTACCATTATAACAGCACCGATCTCTGCCCACTGTCAGAAGGGCGTTCTTGACGGTGTATCTGGGCTGTGAGGAGTCTTATCTCCTTGGCTGTACTCGTCCATAGTCCTGCACTGTCAGAGGGTGTTCCTTACCGCCCGGTGATGATGCTAATCTGTGAGGAGCGCCCCTTCCTCTTTAGAGTGCTCGGCCATAGACTAGTACTGGGGGGGGCTTTCTTCACAGAATAGCATTATTGTTGGGTGGTAAGAAGCGCCCCCCCCTGACAGTACAGGGCTATGGACGAATAGAGTCAAGGAGGTAAAGCTATGGACGAGTAGAGTCAGGAGGGCCCGGCTAGACTGTCAGGAACATCCTGCTGACAGTGGAGAAATATCAGTAACAGCACCGATATCTACAGCCGGGGGAAAAAAGGGAACGCCGACAGTGCAATGAATTCTATCGGTATATAAAACTGCATGTGCCTGATCTGATGAGCGCTCCTCTTTAAGCCTCCGTAGCGTCCAGGGATGGATTCTCTATACACTAAGCTCATCATTCTTACTGGACTGTTCTGCAGATATTGCTCTCCGTCCATTGCCACAGTAATTATATATATATATAACACCAATCATCTCTTATAACTGAGTAGCTTGTATACCCCGGCGCAGAGCAATAAGAAGGCTGCTTGTCCGAGTTGTCAGGTCCTTACACGTCTTGGCCTATTACTTGTAGAATGATGGACAGCACTTACACTCAGACAGTTTCATGTTACTCTATCGCCAGGACACAGAACTAGAGATTCTTTCACCAACTTCTAGCACTTTCTGTTCTCCAAAGATATTCCCTCCATCACTTTACAGACAGGTGCTCTAAACTCACAAAGACACTCGGGAACTTACATGGGAGGCGTTAAGAATCTGTATCCAGAACATCAATCACTGAAGAACCATTGTGAAGAGGCATCGAGGGACGGAAGTACAGAATCATCGAAAACTCCACGTTACAGCTGAATTTCATTGGGAAAAACAGAAAGTTCTGCAGGTTTTCTTGCAACACCATCTCATCTGATATCTTGTATCTTGAAATTCAGCGAACAGGTTTGTATGGGCCGCACAAGAACAACACCTGCATGGAGTTTGTATGTTCTGCCCGTGTTTGCGTGGGCTTCCTCTGCGTACGCCGGTTCGTCCCACACTCCAAAAGTCAGAAGTTTCATTGTTGCCTTTTTTTCACTGATTTCTCTGTCTGTCGGTGTGGGATTATTCCTCATATGGAAATCCTTTACAAAATGACCCTTAAAACAGGAGATTGTGACATGTATGGGGATATGTAAGAGATTTAATCTATGACATACTATTCCTTATTCTATACATAAAAGGAATAGAAGGAATGAATAGATCAGTAATAATAATAATATAAATCATTATAATAATATAATATAATAATAATAAATAATAATAATAATAATAATAAAATAATACAAATAAAAATCAGTAATAAATAGATCAGAAAGTGGCGCCGCTCCGTTATATCATACAGCCCTAGTGTGCGTGTTATAAATGGTTTTGTTTATATGTAGAGACGATTTTAATTGCACATTTAGCTCTCAGCAAACTGAGTATGCCTGAAACATAAAGCCATGTAATGTACTTATAATGCAGAATATTCTGACTAGCAGCAGACATGTAGCATGGCACTGACGAACGGGAAAGGCTAATTGTCCTAATGCACATATTACATCTCGGGGCTCATTGAAAGTTCACTGAACATCTCTGTCCCTGAAAGCCAGAAGTGTTTTGCAGACTCAAATTAAGATTTCCACAAATAGGCCATTTTCACATTTATAAGTCAATGACATATAATAACGGCTTGCATTGAGCAGATGTAACAATCGATCGCTCTGGTATTTGTGAAGGCCGCCGGTATTAAAGGTTTAGTCTTGTTCTTGTAATTACTCGGCCAACCTTGCTATGGAAGCCCATCACACATACAATACCTCGGCTCCTAATTCCATCTTTGTATTTTTCCTAAAGATGGATTTTTGGATTTTATTCTATTGATTATTCGTCCTCTAGAAAGGCTTAGGATAAGATAAGATTCTGTAGTGTAGAAGACGGGCAGCAGAAAAAGACCCCGAGCTCCAACAAGTCTGCCCTGATATAACTTCCAGTTTATCTTCCTTCCACTTATTGTGGCTTTTCCAATCAACTTTGTTCCAGGTTTGCTGTGACTAAGAGACTTCGGTCTCGAAACATTTCGGCAATCTCCACATTTGTCCTATTTTTTGAGACTTTGGAATGTTTTATTCTATGGAATTGAAAAGTTACATTGTAGACTTTTTGTTCACTGATTCTGGAAGTCTTTTATCTAAAAACTCAGAATTTGGAGCCTAAGAGTCCGGGAATCTCAAGGAGAGTTTTTTCATTGACAAGAAAGAGACCAACAAGGGTGAGCGGAAAGAATTTTTGTATTGTGAAAGGTTTGAATAACCTTTCCCTTCTTTTCTCTTACCTTCCTTTTTAGGTCTTTAAAGGGATTCTATCATTAATATCACTTTGGAATAGCCTTAAGAAAGGCTATTCATCCCTTACCTTTATATTTCTGCTCCGCACTGTGTTCCATTGATATACCGTTTTTTTCCCATTATGCAGAAGGAGTCTCCAGACAGCTGCCCAAAGACTCTCCAGCGTCCTCTCCATCTACTACAACCGCGCCTCTCCATCGTTTCCTACGTGTAGTCTTCTTTCAGTGAGCCTAAGTTCGGAGTCTAAATTCCGCGCATGCGCAGTCGGCCATGGATTCAGATAGAGCCAACTGCGCATGTCTGTTTGGGCATTTTACTGTGGCCGCTTACACGAGCGTACTGTTCCTTTAAGCAGCCACAGTAAAATGGCCGAACAGACATGCACAGCCCGGAGCTTGAATTAATGCAGGCTTGATGGAAGAAGATTTCCCAAAGACATGGCTGTATGGAGGCATCGCTGGAGAGTCTTAAGGAAGCAATGGGGATGCCTGATATTAAACATAAAGGTGTCCCTATATCTTCAATAGCTGTGTCCCCTTCAGAGTGGGCTTCTGGGTGTTGGACCCTCCGCTGATCTCTTATTGATCACTTATCCTAAGGATTGGTCATTAATAAATAAGAAGTGGAATAACTCCTTATGTATAGTAGTATAGTATGTTATTCTATGTTTATCTGCATCAAGAAGTGAGACTTGTAGCACTTGGGCCCCTGTGCAAAGTCTGAAACAGGACCATCAACATGACATGTGCCACTTATATTACTACTGTATGTGACAATGGGGCTTTTGGGGCGTATAATATGCCACATCTAGGTGCGGCTTCTATCTCTGCCCCCTCCAGCCCTATCTGAAGCGAAGATACAGCTGCCTACATTTCCTCATTCAGTTACTAATATTTAGAGGAGTAGTCTAGCTTTCTGTGCGATGTCTCCGGGACGCTGCAGCTGTACAATCATTTGTATGTAATGATAAATCAGATTGACTTTCCTAGTTATCTTTTCAGGTCACCTTTGTCCCTGGTGTAAAAGCATTTCATTTCAGATCCACCACTTCGTCCACTGCCTCTGAACACGAGGACTTCACTCTCCTCTCCCTATGTCAGACAGCCGTGGGATTTGTTCTACCTAAAATCACATAGATATGTAGAATGTCTATAAACACAGAACACATCTCCGAGTCTTCTCTACAAAGTTTACTGTCAGAAGAAATAAAGACCCGAACGTGTATCAGAGTATCATGTATCAGTATCAGTATCAGTATCAGAGTATCATGTATCAGTATCAGTATCAGAGTATCATGTATCAGAATCAGTATCAGAGTATCATGTATCAGAATCAGAGTATCATGTATCAGTATCAGAGTATCAGTATCAGTATCAGAGTATCATGTATCAGTATCAGTATCAGAGTATCATGTATCAGAATCAGAGTATCATGTATCAGTATCAGAGTATCAGTATCAGTATCAGTATCAGAGTATCATGTATCAGTATCAGTATCAGAGTATCATGTATCAGAATCAGTATCAGAGTATCAGTATCAGAGTATCAGTATCAGTATCAGAGTATCATGTATCAGTATCAGAGTATCAGTATCAGTATCAGTATCAGAGTATCATGTATCAGTATCAGTATCAGAGTATCATGTATCAGTATCAGTATCAGAGTATCATGTATCAGAATCAGAGTATCATGTATCAGTATCAGAGTATCAGTATCAGTATCAGAGTATCATGTATCAGAATCAGAGTATCATGTATCAGTATCAGAGTATCAGTATCAGTATCAGTATCAGAGTATCATGTATCAGTATCAGTATCAGAGTATCATGTATCAGAATCAGTATCAGAGTATCATGTATCAGAGTATCATGTATCAGTATCAGTATCAGAGTATCATGTATCAGAGTATCATGTATCAGTATCAGTATCAGAGTATCATGTATCAGAGTATCATGTATCAGTATCAGTATCAGAGTATCATGTATCAGAATCAGAGTATCATGTATCAGTATCAGAGTATCAGTATCAGTATCAGTATCAGAGTATCATGTATCAGTATCAGTATCAGAGTATCATGTATCAGAATCAGTATCAGAGTATCATGTATCAGAATCAGAGTATCATGTATCAGTATCAGTATCAGAGTATCATGTATCAGTATCAGAGTATCAGTATCAGAGTATCATGTATCAGTATCAGTATCAGAGTATCATGTATCAGTATCAGTATCAGAGTATCATGTATCAGAATCAGAGTATCATGTATCAGAATCAGAGTATCATGTATCAGTATCAGAGTATCAGTATCAGTATCAGTATCAGAGTATCATGTATCAGTATCAGAGTATCAGTATCAGTATCAGAGTATCATGTATCAGTATCAGTATCAGAGTATCATGTATCAGTATCAGTATCAGAGTATCATGTATCAGTATCAGTATCAGAGTATCATGTATCAGTATCAGAGTATCAGTATCAGTATCAGTATCAGAGTATCATGTATCAGTATCAGTATCAGAGTATCATGTATCAGTATCAGTATCAGAGTATCCTGCTGGATGTATATAAGTAGTGGCAGGTATAGGTTAGGTGCTAATAGGGACTGTGTCTAAGATGTGCTAATAGAGACTGTGATCCCCTGTGCAATGTACATAGGATTGCAGAACAGAGCTAGGCATTGGCAATCAGGAGGCCATGGCCCGGTCTCCTAGCCGCCAGGGCAACTCCTCGGAATCTGCAATCTTAGGCTCACTGTATCCAGCAGGTTTGTCTGCTGGAGTTGGAATATCTTCTGTTTAGCACAGCCAAGAGTCGGAAGCAATGCCACCACCATAGCGCCTGTGCCAGCGGTATTACAACACCATACTGTTATGGTGCAAAGCTGAACGTCATAGTACGCTGCAGACTGTTAAGGGGTTAGGCACATATTAACAATGGCTATACTTATATATTATGCTGTAACGCCATTCCACATCCCCAGTACAATGCAGGTCCTAAATAACTTAGAGACAACTGTTTTTTAAGCCAACACGAATGTGCCGCTGTTCGGCCTCGGGACCCTTTGCTTCTCCTAGTAATATATGCAGATACATGACAGATGGAAACAGCGCTGCCAATTTTTCCAGCACAGGATATTTGTCAGTGACGTCTGGCTATGTAGTGATTTTTGCTATCACTTCAACAAGCACAGCAATTAAGAGACTGCTTATTTATCTTAACAATGGCTTTGGTAGATATCCCCACTAATCAATTAATTGCCGGTGGCCGCGGCCCAAGTGCATAATGAATGCGCCGACATGTATAATTTATACTGCTATCTGCTATCTGGTCAATGGCTTGTTTCATGGCGTCCGAACAAACAATGATATAAACAATATGATTTGTGCCATGGCTCTGGGACGCCTCCAAACTTCTTGTGTTATTCTATTATTACTTTGCTTTTGCAATGAAATATTGAATGAAGAATATCCAGTAACTTTATGTTTATACCAGGTCAGACCATTAGTCACTAAAGAAAGACGTTTATGCAGAAGTTACTTTAACAATTTTGTACTTTGAGTTTTAGCCGCATGTAGGTCTTACACCTTATCCTACACATGTAGAAAACTTTGACTTTAGTCTTAAAGACGACCATTCCTGTCCTGGGGCACATGTGGTTTTATATATATATAGCGCACTGTTGGCTTTCCCGTAATGTGCCCCGGGGGGAGAGATATCAGTGCCCTTATCCATATCTCTCCACTGTCAGAAGGACGTTCCGGACAGTCTAGTCGGGCTGTGGAACGCCTCCTCTGAAAGTGCTCGTCCATAGTGCTCGTCCATAGTCAGTCGTGAAGCTAAGCGATGAGGAACAGCCCCAATGACTGTACGCATCCATAGTCTAGCACTGGCGGGGCAGCAGTAGTGTCGCACACAGGTTTCCCAGAGGAGTGGAAGATGTTTTTGCTTTAAATCCCAATTAATCCGTATTAACGCCCATTGCTATATAATGGGATGCCCTATAATCTCCTGTGGGTGTGATATGTAGCGCCCCAATACTAATCTCCATATACTGTATACATGCTCTGGTTTATTCCAGTAAAATTATGTAAAATAAAGCAACAAACCCAATGTATTTGTATTTTACACCAAATCCTATAACATAAGTCTCAGGGAAACATTTATTCAGTCAAAATCTTTTGTATGAAATACAAGTTCTGTAAATTTGACACAATAAACAGAAACATATTTAATCTATTTCACTCTTTAAAAGCAAAACATCCTGACACCTTAATCATTTGCAGACTAGATTTTACAAATACTGATTTCTTTTACATTAGTATTTGTTACAAAGAGCAATTTACTACCTACAATAGTCACAGGATAGGGGCTAGCGCCTGGCTGGTGATGGAGGTGTTGGGGGCTAGCGTCTGGCTGGTGGTGGAGGTGGAGGTGTTGGGGGCTAGCGACTGGCTGGTGGTGGAGGTGTTGGGGGCTAGCGACTGGCTGGTTGTGGTGGAGGTGTTGGGGGCTAGCA
Organism: Leptodactylus fuscus; assembly: GCF_031893055.1. Classification (NCBI taxonomy): domain Eukaryota; kingdom Metazoa; phylum Chordata; class Amphibia; order Anura; family Leptodactylidae; genus Leptodactylus; species Leptodactylus fuscus. The sequence goes on from NC_134275.1 coordinate 678,255, forward strand.
CCTGGCTGGTGGAGGTGGTGGAGGTGTTGGGGGCTAGCACCTGGCTGGTGGTGGAGGTGTTGGGGGCTAGCACCTGGCTGGTGGTGGTGGTGGTGGAGGTGTTGGGGGCTAGCGACTGGCTGGTGGTGGTGGTGGAGGTGTTGGGGGCTAGCGACTGGCTGGTGGTGGAGGTGTTGGGGGCTAGCGTCTGGCTGGTGGTGGAGGTGGAGGTGTTGGGGGCTAGCGACTGGCTGGTGGTGGTGGTGGAGGTGTTGGGGGCTAGCGACTGGCTGGTGGTGGTGGAGGTGTTGGGGGCTGTCACGGGATGGTTAGAGTCTATACTATAGGCAATGTGTAATATATATTTCATGTGGAATGTATTCTCTAACCTGTTGTAAACATCAGTGTGTAGTTGGCTGATTCGGGTCTAGTGTGTTAGCACATTGTATGCAAATACCTCTAACTAGTGAGGACAATGGGTGGAGATAATCTGATCAGTGTCTCCAAGAAGATGTTGGATGGTGCATTGTCCATAGTAGACAGGGAGTCTGCTCTCCTTGGCATAGGTGAGGGGGGAAGGATCTGTGGCTCAGCCCTTCCCACCCCCAGGTATAGGTGTAACAGTTTAGTATATAGTATATAGCTAGCAGTTAGTATGTGTTAGCCGGCCTGTGCACAGCTCTGCAGAGAGCCAGAATTTAGTTACAGGACCAAGGAACCAAAGCTATCATTGGATTGTGACTTCTGTGGACTTATTGTTATTACGGTTGATGTGACCGCCGCCGGCTACTAACTTTGTGGATTACAATAAATTGCTGTTGTCTCCCGACCTCTTGCGTCCCTGTTGATTCAAAAGACCATCCGGAGGAAGACGTATACCTTTGCTCCGTGACAACTGGTTGGCAGCGGTGGGATCAACAGCGGACAGCGAGATGGACTACAGCAGCCCAGCGATTAATGGAGCCACAACCTCAGAATACAGGAACTGGACTATGGCAAGTCTACAAGTAAGGGCCCGGGAACTAAACCTGAGTTACCAGGGAAGAACGAAAGATCAACTGATCGAGGCACTGGAGGAGATGACCCTGCAAAGCGACCATGAGGAGGGCTGCCCCCAGGAGACAGTAGAGATACAGGAGTGGCAGGTACAGACCCAAAAGAGCAGATGGGTTGTTTTGTATGAGGAGGAGTTGGCAGTGCTGGGGCTAGGAGCAACTGCAGAGCAAAGGAGTAGAGCGTTACAGAGGGCTCAGGAAACGGAGAAGGAGGAACAGAGAATGGCGCATGAAAAGGAAAGAATGGCGCATGAAATGCGAATGGCTGAGATAACTATGAGGAATTATAATCAAACGTCGACCCCCAGCCCAACAGTGAGAGAACCACCATATGTCTCCCATAAACACTTCAAGACCTTTGAGGAAGCGGCTGGGGATGTTGATGGATATTTTCAGGACTTCGAACACCAGTGCCGCCTGATGGAAGTCCCAGAGAAGGATTGGGTCCGGTATCTGGTGGGGCACCTACGGGATGGGGCTGCGGAAGCTCTCAGAGCCATGGACCCTAGTGATCAGCGGGACTATGAGGCCATTAAAAGAGCGGTGCAGAAGTATTATGCAGTCACTCCAGAGACCTACCGAGTTCAGTTCCGCTCTTTGTCTTACAATGGGGGAAGCTCCTTCCACATGTTCGCCCACAAGTTGAAGCAAGCATGCAAGCGCTGGCTAGAAGGAGAGGAGGCTGTCACAGTCGATAAGATCCTCCAAGTCATACTTAAGGAACAGTTCTTTTCCCAGTGCCCCGCTGAGATCCGTGAGTGGGTGCTGGAACGGAACCCAGCCACAGTGGAGCAAGCTGCTTCTCTTGCAGATGAGGGCCTGACCATCAAGCCGCAGTGGAAGAGGTTGTTTGCAGAGGAGCGGAAAACTACCACAGTCCGCCAGACACCCTTCAGCCAGCCACCCACCTTTCGTGTCCGGCCTCAGGATTACAATTCCCCCTCTACCCCTGCCCCAGCCCATCGGCCTCCAGCTATGAACAACCCTGTCCCTAGACAACGACCTACTGGAAGAATGCTAGAGCGCAGATGTTTTGGGTGCGGGCGGCCTGGACATTTGCAAGCTAGTTGCCCTGTTAACATGGGGGCACGGGCCACCGTGGCATCCCGGCCTATTCACTACCTGGGAACCACTCCTAGGACAGAAAGTTTGGCCCCATTTCCAGATGACTCCATGAATGACACATCTGTTCCACCTCCAGGGGTCTATGGGATTCAGCCTTCCGCCACACATCCCGCAAACCTTCAGAGGAAGCACTTGCAGGAGGTCCTACTGGATGGCCGAACAGTTGTTGGATTCCGGGACTCGGGAGCTTTCCTAACGGTAGCGGACCCCCGAGTTGTGCGACCCGAGGCCCTAGAGGAGGGTCCTGGCATTTCTATCAAGTTGGCAGGGGGTACTCAAAGACGTATTCCTAAAGCTACCGTGGAACTCGACTATGGTTATGGACCAAAACGATGCACAATTGGTGTGATGAGCGGGCTGCCGGCCGATGTTCTGTTAGGCAACGATGTTGGAAATCTACAGTGCCACTTTGTGGGAGCAGTGACCCGAAGCCAAGCTCAGGGAGAAGCCAACATGGATCCACCGGATTTTCTGACAGATGCCAGCCCTTCAACCCTACAACTTTACCATTCAGTACCGCCGAGGGAACCAACACCAGAACGCGGATGGGTTATCCCGGCAGGAGGACATATGAGCTATAGAGACTGATGTGCATTCCCCAATTTACCTGTGTAGGCCAATTGTGTCATGCACATGTTTTGAGAGGGGGAGGGGTTGTCACGGGATGGTTAGAGTCTATACTATAGGCAATGTGTAATATATATTTCATGTGGAATGTATTCTCTAACCTGTTGTAAACATCAGTGTGTAGTTGGCTGATTCGGGTCTAGTGTGTTAGCACATTGTATGCAAATACCTCTAACTAGTGAGGACAATGGGTGGAGATAATCTGATCAGTGTCTCCAAGAAGATGTTGGATGGTGCATTGTCCATAGTAGACAGGGAGTCTGCTCTCCTTGGCATAGGTGAGGGGGGAAGGATCTGTGGCTCAGCCCTTCCCACCCCCAGGTATAGGTGTAACAGTTTAGTATATAGTATATAGCTAGCAGTTAGTATGTGTTAGCCGGCCTGTGCACAGCTCTGCAGAGAGCCAGAATTTAGTTACAGGACCAAGGAACCAAAGCTATCATTGGATTGTGACTTCTGTGGACTTATTGTTATTACGGTTGATGTGACCGCCGCCGGCTACTAACTTTGTGGATTACAATAAATTGCTGTTGTCTCCCGACCTCTTGCGTCCCTGTTGATTCAAAAGACCATCCGGAGGAAGACGTATACCTTTGCTCCGTGACAGGGGCTAGCACCTGGCTGCTGGTGGAGGTGTTGGGGGCTAGCACCTGGCTGGTGGTGGTGGTGGAGGTGTTGGGGGCTAGCGACTGGCTGGTGGTGGTGGAGGTGTTGGGGGCTAGCACCTGGCTGTTGGTGGAGGTGTTGGGGGCTAGCACCTGGCTGGTGGTGGTGGTGGAGGTGTTGGGGGCTAGCGACTGGCTGGTGGTGGTGGAGGTGTTGGGGGCTAGCACCTGGCTGCTGGTGGTGGTGGAGGTGTTGGGGGCTAGCGACTGGCAGGTGGTGGTGGAGGTGTTGGGGGCTAGCACCTGGCTGGTGGTGGTGGTGGAGGTGTTGGGGGCTAGCGACTGGCTGTTGGTGGAGGTGTTGGGGGCTAGCACCTGGCTGGTGGTGGTGGTGGAGGTGTTGGGGGCTAGCACCTGGCTGGTGGTGGAGGTGTTGGGGGCTAGCACCTGGCTGGTGGTGGAGGTGTTGGGGGCTAGCACCTGGCTGGTGGTGGTGGTGGTGGAGGTGTTGGGGGCTAGCGACTGGCTGGTGGTGGAGGAGGTGTTGGGGGCTAGCACCTGGCTGTTGGTGGAGGTGTTGGGGGCTAGCACCTGGCTGGTGGTGGTGGTGGAGGTGTTGGGGGCTAGCGACTGGCTGGTGGTGGTGGAGGTGTTGGGGGCTAGCACCTGGCTGCTGGTGGTGGTGGAGGTGTTGGGGGCTAGCGACTGGCAGGTGGTGGTGGAGGTGTTGGGGGCTAGCACCTGGCTGGTGGTGGTGGTGGAGGTGTTGGGGGCTAGCGACTGGCTGGTGGTGGAGGTGTTGGGGGCTAGCACCTGGCTGGTGGTGGTGGTGGAGGTGTTGGGGGCTAGCACCTGGCTGGTGGTGGAGGTGTTGGGGGCTAGCACCTGGCTGGTGGTGGAGGTGTTGGGGGCTAGCACCTGGCTGGTGGTGGAGGTGTTGGGGGCTAGCACCTGGCTGGTGGTGGTGGTGGTGGAGGTGTTGGGGGCTAGCGACTGGCTGGTGGTGGAGGTGTTGGGGGCTAGTGTCTGGCTGCTGGTGGTGGAAGTGTTGGGGGCTAGCACCTGGCTGGTGGTGGAGGTGTTGGGGGCTAGCACCTGGCTGGTGGTGGTGGTGGAGGTGTTGGGGGCTAGCGCCTGGCTAGTGGTGGAGGTGTTGGGAATTAGCGCCTGGCTTGTGGTGGAGGTGTTGGGGGCTAGCGGCTGGCTGGTGGTGGAGGTGTTGGGGGCTAGCGACTGGCTGGTGGTGGAGGTGTTGGGGGCTAGCGTCTGGCTGGTGGTGGTGGAAGTGTTGGGGGCTAGCACCTGGCTGCTGGTGGAGGTGTTGGGGGCTAGCACCTGGCTGGTGGTGGTGGTGGAGGTGTTGGGGGGTAGCGCCTGGCTAGTGGTGGAGGTGTTGGGGGCTAGCGCCTGGCTGGTGGTGGAGATGTTGGGGGCTAGCGGCTGGCTGGTGGTGGAGGTGTTGGGGGCTAGCGCCTGGCTGGTGGTGGAGATGTTGGGGGCTAGCGGCTGGCTGGTGGTGGAGGTGTTGGGGGCTAGCGGCTGGCTGGTGGTGGAGGTGTTGGGGGCTAGTGGCTGGCTGGAGGTGGAGGTGTTGGGGGCTAGCGCCTGGCTGATGGTGGAGGTGTTGGGGGCTAGCGGCTGGCTGATGCTGGAGGTGTTGGGGGCTAGCGGCTGGCTGGTGGTAGAGGTGTTGGGGTCTAGCACCTGGCTGGTGTTGGAAGTGTTGGGGGCTAGCGGTTGGGACTCCACCAATCACAAATAGCGCAGTGACATGTACTATGACTAAGTATCACCATATTGAATTTTGAAATAATAAGTTGATGGATAAGCTCGCTTAGAGAGACACCCAAACACACAGAGCTACGGTGTATATAGCGGGTTCTGCTGTAATGGAGAGAAGCAGGTAGTTATAATACATTGTATAGACAGAGAACAGGTGGGACGAGTATAATTAGCATAACATGATTGGTGGCAAAGTTGTACAATAGTTCTAGCACATGGCTATTGGGTAAGAAACTGGAAAGAAGTTGTACCCCATTAAAGGCTGACGGGGGAGGTGAGCTCTTAAATAAAGAGGAGTGTAAGATGGCTGCAGACATGGCCCTGGAATCCAAAATGGTGGTTATACAAGCGGACCTCCTCCACATTACCTACAGATAAAAGAATTTAGACTTAACTCTCTAGCTTACTACATTGCCACCTTCTCGTGGTCACTTGACTCGTGGTCACACTTGAATCATGGATTTTAGCAGATCACGCCAGAGCCATTGACATTCCATAGGTTAGTCAGGTTTCTGTTTTGTTCCCAAAACGTTCAGTGCACGAAACGTTGCTATTGTGGATGTCACAAACTAACAGGACCCTGAAAGAATAGAACTAGAATTCAAAAATAAAGTGTAGCCGCCGCTATAGGAAACCACTGACAACTAAGCCGAACATAAAGAATATACACAAACAGATTACAGATTATAATCCGATTTAAGGCGTTCTTGGCGCTCCCCTGATTCTCTGTATCTTATAAAATATCTGATCTATATTTTGAATATTTTTAGTCAATGTTATAAAACAAATGTTCTGTAGGTTTCATCCCTTTAAACGTTACTAAAGTTACAGATGTGCCGCAGCAAATATTTATTTCACACTTAACACGTTAAATACGCGGCTGTCACTAAGTGTAAGTTGGCAAAATTTCTGTATCATCAGTCTAAAAGTTACTGTCGGCACAATGTCTTTTCCCATTTAATACACTGTATTAGTTGTTATGAATGGAACTAAAAGAGAATACTCACATTACTGTCCATGGTCAGAAACCTGCCCCCCCCCCCAAGCTTTAAGGTCAGATGTTTGTACTTGTAAGACAATGAAAAGTTTGGCAAAACTTATTTTTTTGGCAAAACGGCCATTTCCTTTTTGTATGGGTAGCAAGTGGTTAAACTGAGAGAACTGCTGCAGTCGGAGCGCTGAGACTTGCCGCCGGGTCTTGCAAACGAATCCTCAAGGTTTAATTTCTATACTTTATTCTTTTTTCCTATTTGCCATAAAGATTTGTATTCTTTTATTTCTCTGTGAATAAGCTGATGATTGTCTTTAAGGCCGACCTTCTGCACCCATTGTCAGATTCACGAATCCTTACAAAGCCTTGAACAGAGTTTTGCATAAAAATGAAGGCTGCACGTTCTGCATGCAGATGACACCTCACCAGCCGCCACTAAAACCGAGGGGGACAAGGAGGAGGCACTAGTCAACTTCTATCTGCATTGAAGCAGAACAAGGCTTTGCCATTGGTGACCCCTGTCTGGGATGTGACTGGTGGGACTGCAGAGATCATGAGATCGGGGACCCAAAATCTGAAAGGGGCTGTGATGTGCATCTACTTTTTGAAATTTTTGAACTCTTTGAGTTGACCATCCACATTAGGACTTTGCCTATAAGAAATGCCTTGCACAATGGGATAAGGGATAAATATATGATTACTGGAGGGCCAGAGGCTAGGAACCCCACAGATCGTGAGTTTAAGGATTCCCTTATGCCCTGTGTGAATGGAGAGAAAGTGCTAAGTACAGTGCTCTATTTGGTCACACATAAGCTGTACGATCCTTGTTTCCCCCATGTTTGCCATCAGGACACAAATGTAAATGGGATCTTCCAACTTTCCCCAATGGCAGATTTTGGAAAGAGAAGGGGAATAAGGATCAAGCCATTGATAATTTTATTTTCAAAGGAGACCTGAAGAGTTCTCACAGCGGTGGAGGACCTCCCTCCATGCTCTCATAGTGGTGAAGGACCTCCATGTTCTCATAGTGGTGGAGGACCTCCATGCTCTCACAGTGGTGAAGGACCTCCATGTTCTCATAGTGGTGGAGGACCTTCATGCTCTCATAGTGGTGGAGGACCTCCCTCCATGTTCTCATGGTGGTGGAGGACCTTCATGCTCTCACAGTGGTGGAGGACCTCCATGTTCTCACAGTGGTGGAGGACCTACATGCTCTCATAGTGGTGGAGGACCTCCCTCCATGTTCTCATGGTGGTGGAGGACCTTCATGCTCTCACAGTGGTGGAGGACTTCCATGCTCTCATAGTGGTGGAGGACTTCCATGTTCTCACAGTAATGGAGCACCTACATGTTTTCTCAGTGGTGGAGGACCTTCATGTTCTCACACTAGTGGAGGACCTCCCTCCATGCTCTCATAGTGGTAAAGGACCTCCATGTTCTCATAGTGGTGGAGGACTTCCATGCTCTCACAGTGGTGGAGGACCTCCATGCTCTCACAGTGGTGAAGGACTTCCATGTTCTCACAATGGTGGAGGACCTTTATGTTCTCACAGTGGTGGAGGACTTCCATGTTCTCATAGTGGTGGAGGACCATCATGCTCTCATAGTGGTGGAGGACCTCCATGTTCTCATAGTGGTGAGTAGCAAGACCTGGTGCAGTGTGAGAACACCACTGTATTATCAGACACATACAGTATACTTGTGATGTTTTTTATATTAAAGGGAAACTCTAAGAAACGGTCCTAGAATTGCTTCCATGAATTATCGTAATAGCAAAGTTGTTACTTGGTGAAACATTTCAACAAACGTGATTGTAAATACAGAATGCAGATTATTTAATGGGAGTGACAGAACAAAAGAACCAAAACTAATGTAAGAGGTTAATAGAAATGAAAGTTCCTGATACTTTTATTATCATTTTATATTAGACTGTGGAATTCTGTGAATATTAATGATTTCAGATGAGACATTCTCTAAAGACTTTATGGAACTAGAGACAATTATGTTTATAGGTTTGTTGCCTTGTTGTGTGGCCACGTACAGCTCAGCTGGGCCAATGTCTTAGTACTGGCCTTATATTAGTACGTGCAAAGTCATAGAGAATGGAAAGGCCGACTGGCGGCACATTACAGAATAACCCTTTCTCTCCTGGATCCCGTAGTGTCGCATCCTACAAAGTAAAATCTATTGTAACTCGTGTGCAGAAACTAATTAACGTACTTTGTAATATTTTTCATTTTCGTTAAGATAAAGTCCTTAAATATGGCTGTAAATAATCCATAAAGGGTGAGATTACAGAGCGGTTACAAGTATCGATGTAAATGGGAATGATATTATATTATATTACATAGCCCTTGTTCAGACTAACCAAATAGGCAAAACTACCCAGTGAATAAGTTCCATCTGTGGACTTACAGAGATAGACACGGACATTTTCATGGCATGGGTGTGCGTATAAGGCCTTTACGTTTACCATTCAGCACTTGGAGCTGTTTTTTTTTTTTGTCATTTTGGAGGTTACATGGAAAAGTAAGTTTTAGCTTAGCTCTTATACACAGCATGTAGTCGGAGGATTGTATTTGTGCTACACCTATTGCCATTAGGGCTGTGAATTTGCTGCCGGGCCTGTCCTTGCCGGGCTCTCGAGTCTGCGCTTCCGGACCTCAGGAGGCAGGCACAGTGTTGTGCGGGGGATGCCGGTCTCCTCCTGAGTTGGACAGGGGATTTCTGGCTTTGGCCTAGTGGCACGCCGAAGCCTATTTAAGGAGGTCTCTGGCCCCGGGCTACCGCTGGCTATTCAGTTGTAGTTGTGTCCTAGTAGTAAGCGTTCCTCCCGATCTGATTACCTTGTTTCTGTCCCCTTGCCTTGACCTTTGATCTTGCCTTTGCCTCCTGATTGGTTTTGTTCCTGTTTATGCCTTGGCTTGCCTCTAGTCCTCTGCTCCCTGAACACCATCTTGTACCGCACCACTGCTCCTGTTACCGACTCGGCCTGCCTGACGTTCCCTTTGGATTTCCCTCTGTTGTGTTGACAACTTGCACCGTACGACTATGATTTACTCTCTGCTGCCGCCTGCTGACCACCTGCCTCAGCCTTCTGGATCCCTGGACCAACGCCGCAACCCGAAACATCTGCTGGTAAGAGTCTCAGTGTCTGGTTTAGCATGATTTGTGGTGCGCTGTGTGTTTGGCGTTTCCTGACCTGTATCGCTCCGCCTAGCAGTGCAGCCAAGTCCATGCCCACCATCTAGGGCTCTGGTGAACACCATTGTGAGGTTGGGGTTGGTGCGGCTCGGGCGGTGTTGAACACACGGCGCCATGATGACCATGTAAATTGGTACTGGTATTGGTATTGGTACTACTGGTTCTTACTTGGGCTCTGGACTGCATCTGCTCTCTTTACAATACTAATATACAAAACTTTTCCAGATTCCTTGTTCATTGCTGTCCTTGCTAACATATAAGACTTTCCACTCATGAATTCAGCCTTAATTAACGGCACATTGCCGGGACTGTCGGCTTCTGATTTAATCGTGTTGTATTATTAATACAATACTCTATTATGTATCTGTTACTTAATTCACTTGTTAGATGAATTATTAGTAATTTATTTGCTAATGAAATGCATGGCAGGTCAACTTTGTGAATGAATGTCACCAGGGTAACAATTGCCATCATGTTGCAGTAATTTCCAGGGAAGGATTCTGCTGTGCCAATGTATGTAAGCCTATTGTGTAGCGCACTGTCCGCGGGAAGCATGGAGCACAAGAGTCTCAGTCAACAAATAGTTGTGGAATCTGAATATAAAGTAGAATTTTACATTCAGGAATGATTAGAAAGACTGAAGAACCTGAGCCGATCCCAGGGTCTAATTACACAAAGGGAGACATTTTATGTATTTGGTCAAAATGAATAAATCGAGGACATTTGGAGGGATAAACCAGATCAGACTCAAGTTTTACTATATAACGCTGAAGACATTCAACCTCTTTCAGAGTCCAATTACTTGTTTTACACAATATGGAGCAATAGTTTAGGATGTTTGATTTTGATGTTATTTTTGTGCTGGAATTCAATAATTGTTTGGTCTTGGATGTTCCATGTAGAGCGAGGTATGTAAATCTCCATTTTTCCTATTGGTACATTAACTTATTAAAAAAAAAACAAAGCTTCTAGGAGAATGTCCTATGGACAGATGAGACAAAAACTTTTGGCAAGGCACCTCAGCTCTATGTTCACAGATGGAAAAATGAAGCAATATCTAGAAAAGAAGACTGTCTCTACTGTGAAACATGGAGGAGCTCTGTTATGATCTGGGGCTGCTTTGCTGTATCTGGAACAGAGTGTCTTGAATCTGTTCAGGGTACAATGAAATCTCAAGACTATCCAGGGATTCCAATCCAGAACAAAAATAATAGTAATCCAGGTATATAAATCATATGTAGAGATGTAAAATATTTTTTTTCTACAAGCCTTCATCAGACTCTCATACACTCCTGAAGGATGATAGTATGAATATGGTTATGGTAACCAAGAGTGGCCACGCTTCTTCAGGAACCTTAGTGCTGTGCAGACCTTAGTCAAAAGTTCTGCAAAATGGAGGTCTGTGTCATACGCACTTGATTGCATGTAAGTAACTAAGTATAATGGGCAGCGTCTACCGGTATGCGACTCCAGAGGCCAATCAAATACAAGAGAAGGTCATAGGGAAAGAATTTCCAAAACTTCAACCTGGTTGCGCGCTCCCTTGGAGGAAAATAGTATTTGGTAAACATGAAAGGTAACAACAAAGGATTTATTGATAAAAGATAACGCCTTTCAGGGTATCGGTGCCAAACAACAAGCACCACCGCTTCTTCAGACAACATGAATAGCATGCAGTATTATGGTCTTGGTGTTGTGCGTCTCTAATGTATAGAAGTGCCTTGTTATAATCCTTGGGCATCCCAGAGCCCTGTGCATGCACTTGTTCTATACATTTGGGACGCACAACACCAAGACCCAAGAATTTCTTATGATAAAAGGATAAGTAAAGGCTGTGACCAAATTCCTCTTCTTCTTCTTCTTCTTCTTCTTCTTCTTCTTCTTCGTATTCTGCATTCTGTAGGAAGATTCTCAAGCAGAAAACTCGGAACGTTTTTACCAGCATACATTTTTTATAGTCTGAGACGAATGTGATCATTCTGAGGTCTGCGACAGAACTGATGGTATTTTGCTCATTTCTTTTTAAACACTCCAATCCTCTTCTAATTGCTGGAACAAATCTGCAAATATTCCATCTTCCTAATGTAAACACTCTTATGTATTTGCATCCTCTTGGGAAAGGCACATAGATGCGACAAGCTGCTAAAGCAACCTTAGAAGGAAAAGCAAGGCTGTATGTATAGCAGTGATATAGCAATGCCCGTACACCACAGCTGCATTATGGAATGCCCAGCTTACGATACGGTAACATGGCTCCGTACACTGTATAGCTATACTGTAATTAGCAGCGATGGATGAAATATATTACAAAACCATGCAGCAGTGAAAATATCGTCACGTTGTCCCTGAGCATGTTGTAAGATCCAGACTCTAAGCATTCACCTATGAAGGTTATCACTAGAGAATATATAGCTGCCTCCATCTAGTTCAAGGGCATAGCCTTCCTATGAGAACCGCAGAGATAACTGCCTGAGGCGTTGCCTATCTCCGACTGCTAAAATTAAAGCCAACATATGCTTCATAATTAATATATTACATGCCGCCATGTAAGAAAGCCCATTCATTACAATACTATCATAGCCACATAGCGATTATAAAACCGAAATGGAATAAAATATAATGTAACGAGCCATGAGAATCTATGGAAAAGAATCATATACATGTGGCCACGTTTTTTAGTATTAGTTTTATATTTTATTGCAAAAAGTTGCACTTTTGTTTTCTAAGCCCTTTTTGAACTTTAATTTTTTTCCGTCCACTACGGGAATTTTATTAATTATATTTAGTTTTGAGTCATTTTATTTATTAAACACTTGTGTATTTTTTATGAATTTTTGCCAGAATACCTACTAAGTCCCGCACAATGTGTTAAGTCCAACTGACAAGGGCAATGGTAGGATTCAATTATTTATTCGTAACGTTTCAGAATTATCATTTTAGGGGGAATATAACTTTCGGAGAATTGTTAGGCTAAGGCTCCATGTTGTGGAAGAGCAGCTTTTTGTGCTGCAGATTTTGCTACGTTTTTGAGCCTCAGCCAGGCGTGGATTGAGAAGAAGGGAGAAGTATAAGGGTAAGTTCATGCGGGGTTTTTCGGATTGGAATCTGAGGTGGAGGCTGTTTTAGGTTCCAATCCAAATATCGGATAGCCGTGACTGAAAGCCAGTGCACTGCATCAGCATCCAGCCGCGCACTCTGCTCCGGATTAGGCCCAATGAATGGCCGGAGGAGGGAGTGTCTTCAGGCCGAATCGCGAGGCGACTCCATCTGAAGAATGAGCATGTCACTTCTTTTTTTTTGGGAGCCGTAAGAAATGGCTCCCGGAAAAAAAGACCTGAGCGGCTCCCATTGATTTCAATAGGAGCCGTCTTTTTGGTCAGGGTTTTGAGGCGGACACGGCCTAAAAAAACCCAGACCAAAAAACTCCATGTGAACTTACCCTAAGAGCTTCCTTTATTTTTGCCCATTCTTTTGTGGATTTGGCTACCCCCCCCCCCCCCAGCAAATTCTGCAACAAATAAAGCTGCGTTACCACAACGTAAGACCTTAGCCTAAAACAGAGTTTAAATTCCTTCAGGTCTTAACGTCACTCCACATTGTTGTCCCCTAGTTATGTAATACAGCGACATTTCTCCAATAAACCACTCCCTTCCCCAGTCCTCTTTCATTAGTGACAGATTCCTAATTTTCCATGTAGAACTCTTTGAGTGTTTTTTTCACTGTATATTGCTCTCCACCAGATTTGCATTACATGACCCCCCTAGTTCGCAGGGCGTCGGCCCCTGATTTTCCAGCATCTTTTCTCTCTGTTTCCCGTGTTCTTGGTGTGCACCACATAGGGATATCCCAGGCAGTCAGTGAATCAGTTAATTCGCTCACATAGACAGATTTTTTTCCTAGTCCTCATTGATTAGAGTGGCCTGGTTGGCAATGTATCAAAGTGAATTAACCTGACAACTCTGATAAGTCCGGAGTGCCTCCATGTGGATGTGCGCTCATTAGGATGCAGCAGACAATACTCCGAGCCTGGGCGCTTGGGCCTAGCAACAGTCATGTGGAGAAGTCTTCTTATCTGTCTGGTTTATGAATAATGCTATAACTACTGTCATACATGTGAGGCCGATCAATAGGTAAGAAGGAAGGAAGCAGAGATGTCATTACATGGGCTAGAAATGCTTAACACGCTCTTTACATGACACACAGACCTCCTCTCTAGTTATTGCAAATGCTTGCACAAATTGCATTGATGTCAAAAACGCTGCATTAGTGGACTTTTAGTTATTTTCTACCAACATCTGACCTTAGCAGTCTGACCAAAATAAAGAAAGCTAAAAAGCACCAGTAAAAATGTTTGTAAATTCAGTCTCAGGCCTTCATATGTTTTTCATTCATGACAATCATCAGGTTTCATTCACCAGGTTTCTGTCCACTATTGTGTTTCAGGTCTCATCTGTTTTCACGGACCAGACACATACAAAGTGAGAAGCTGTTCAACCATGGATAGAAACTCACCCAAAAATGAGCCGGGTTCGGTGCTGTCCATGGATGGCAGAGACGTTTGTGAATGAGGTATAAGCGAAATGAAAAGTCGGACTAGACCAGGGTAAAACATTGCAAAAATTGGATGACTGCACAGTAAAAAAACATCGCCTTGTCCAAATCCAGATTTATATCGGACAAGGCTGAAAGGAAGGTCAGAATGATGACGGATCAGGCTGGTGGAGTTGGAAGAGGTTTTCTTGGTACATCCAAGTTGCTTTGGTTCCTTTAGGGTAAGGCCTCAGGCACAAATCTATTTTAAGGACAATGGGAGACAATGGTGACATTCACATCTCCATTTTTAAATGGACCGTCAAAAAATAGAACGTCTTCTTTTTTGTCCATTTTCACAGAAAGCTGAACCAATGCAAGTCAACGCTGGTGTAATTTCCAAGGCCGGGTTCTGCGTCAGAAACTGCTGAAAATCGGCAGAGAAAAAAGCTCTGCATGGACAACTTTTTTCCATATTGAAATTTTTGAAATACTGAAAGTTTAAAAAAAAAATTCTGCTAGAATCCCATCCACTTTGCAGGGACTGTAGGCCTGGCCTAAAAATAGTCAAAGTGACAGAAAACTGGTGAAAAATAACTAAGACACTTAGAGAAAACTAACATTAAAAATGTTTACCTGTTTTAAAGGGGTTGTGCAGGACACCAAACATGGCTGCTCTCTCAGAACATGATCTCACTTCCATTGGTCTTATGTCACATATCCATTTCATACTGAATGACACTGACCTGCAGCGCCGTCATATAACCAATGGGCATGATATCACTTCCTGAGAAGAAGAAATCTTTTCAAAGTCCTGCACCATCTCTCAACTTCGGAGCCGTCTCCATACAGCCCGTTGTGACCAATGACGTACATGTACAACATCGGTTGTTAAGGGGTTAAATGTGCTTGATTATCGCATCAAAAACTTACAGGGGAACTCCTATCTTGGTATAGTCATAGGATACGCCATAAACACCTGATTGATATTTGTCCCACTTCTGAACCCTTTTTAGAGTGCTGCCTGTTTGTGACTACAGGTGCGAATCTCTTCAGTCACTTGTACTTGTCAAATGTGAAAAACCCCCATGCTTAACCATCTCCTTCATTTACAGGTGTGAATGGGGCCCCGTCCTTGAGATAGCTGCAGGTCTCGGAGACATTTATGGCATATCCCAGGGTTATTCAGTAGCCATAAGTCTCAAGCAGACAATTCCGCTGTAATAATCTCCCATAGGTCTGACACATCCACTATAGGGAGTCCTGTCTATATTCATCCTATAGATTAATACAGAACATTATTAACCATCTCTCCTTCATTTACAGGTGTGAATGGGGCCCCGTCCTTGAGATAGCTGCAGGTCTCGGAGACATTTATGGCATATCCCAGGGTTACTCAGTAGCCATAAGTCTCAAGAAGCCAATTCCGCTGTAATAATCTCCCATAGGTCTGACACATCCCCTATAGGGAGTCCTGTCTATATTCATTCTATAGATTAATACAGAACATTATTAACCATCTCTCCTTCATTTACAGGTGTGAATGGGGCCCCGTCCTTGAGATAGCTGCAGGTCTCGGAGACATTTATGGCATATCCCAGGGTTACTCAGTAGCCATAAGTCTCAAGAAGCCAATTCCGCTGTAATAATCTCCCATAGGTCTGACACATCCCCTATAGGGAGTCCTGTCTATATTCATCCTATAGATTAATACAGAACATTATTAACCATCTCCTTCATTTACAGGTGTGAATGGGGCCCCGTCCTTGAGATAGCTGCAGGTCTCGGAGACATTTATGGCATATCCCAGGGTTATTCAGTAGCCATAAGTCTCAAGAAGCCAGTTCCCCTGTAATAATCTCCCATAGGTCTGACACATCCACTATAGGGAGTCCTGTCTATATTCATTCTATAGATTAATACAGAACATGATTACACATATTGGATGGACATACATTATCGTCACACTGACTTGATATTCTCACAATTAAAAATAAGATAACCAGATATCTTTATGTTTTCAGAAATAATAACAATGTTTATAGTTTTTTAGATTTTTTTGTGCACTGTACAAATTAAGGTAAGGGAATCCACAAGAGATTTTATTTCTGAACCTTGAAGTTTGGTTTGATTTAATTTTTTCTTTCTATTTTTTCTACAGCAATTTTTCTACAGCGTTGCCATGAGAAGGACAGAAACACTTCAAATACAAAGACGTAGATTGTAAGCGTGCGAGTGCCGAGAATTGCTGCTCTCGCTAGAAAGGAACAAATGTTACATTTCCATATTGTTCAGTTTGCAGTAGGTAGCAGATAAAGTATGACTCCGAGTTTAAAGCAAATACTGGCAAAGTGGTTGGTGTGCCACTTTGTGCTAGTGCGGTACATGAAAAGTATGTTAATATAATGTGACTGCACCGAGCGCTCTATGGATTAGCCAATCTGATGTTTTATGCGAGTGCAGAGCCATGCTGTTCTCAGAATCTGATGTTCATATTCGGCCTCCTTTGTAAGGTATTTGCCGCTACAGCTGGGACCGCGTGTCTAATTCTAAAATTGCATTTTCTCTTTGTTAAAACATGATGCAGCTGCTGTGCCATATGAATAAAGCGAGTTCTCTCTTGGTACAGGCTCGGTTTACATTGCATGGAGCTTGTATCGATTCAATTACAAATGTTACAACGGCTTTTCCCCATATACTGTGCTGAGTACAAAACAGCAGATTGTGTAAATGGAAATCTCTGTCTGCTTGTATCACATTAGAAGCATTGTTGTATAATCTTAGGTTTCACTTAAGAACATTCTGCGTTCCAGTTGTGGTGACCCATAGAAGGGCGAAATAATAAGTTTGTTAAAAGAAAGCGTTTCATAAAACTTGGAAAAAATTATCAAAATTGTTTTAGCTCATTGACAAAATTGGACTGGTCCACCGGGGTAGCAAAGGATTCTGTGGTAGGTCCAGACACCGCAAAGGTCCAGCAGAAGAACTTGGATTGCGATTCCATTGAAACTTTGAGATGTTCAGACATAAACTATTAGCTCTTTCCATTACTGGAGGAATAGATCCAAAGTTATTCTGTGTATTGTATGTTATTCTGTGTATTGTATGTAACCCCCAAATGTAAAGCACCATGGAATTAATGGTGCTATATAAATAATAATAATAATAAAGTTGTCTGAGGGTCCGACAATTGTTCTGTCCATACTTTATGCTGTGGCTCTGCTTGTTCATATCTCCTGCTGTATAGAAACACAATCACACTTACATTCTCTAGTATTAGTCGAATAAACAATGGAATCTCCAAGCAACAGAGGAATCCTAGGGAAGACCGCCAATTGGAAATCCACCTTAGCCAAGGAAGATATATCCAAATCTTGTCGGGGGTATAGACAGCAGCAGAAGACTTTACATCCCAAGAAGGGGTGATATTTTACAGGAAACTGGATAGACCAAGCTGGTACGCCTCAATTCGTAGGTGGGGACCAGAGAATAAGGTACAAGCTCACTCCGAATTTTTCTAAATACGCAAAACTTTTAATCAAAAACACAACATCACACACACAACACAAACACACCCCTGTATCAAGTGAGACAAGGTAATAGAGAGGGATCCATACTCCAATGAGAAGTTGGAATACGGATCCCTATTACCTTGTCTTACTTGAAAAAGGAGGTGTTACCCGAAACGCTGTTTAGGGTCGTGTGTGATGGTGTGTTTTTGATTAAATGTTTAGCATATTTAGAAAAATTTGGAGTGAGTGCGATGCCTTATTCTCTGGTCCCACCTACAATTTGAGGGGTATCGGCTTGGTCTATCCAGTTTCCTTTCTCTAGTATTATTCAGGGGTGAACATTGAGAGCAAAGGACCATGGGGCAAGAATAGCACTTGGACCCTTTATATCCGATACCCCACCATAGAGAGCCCCTTCTTTATGTCACTGGTGCAATGAACTAAATTCATTCGTTTAGTCCCCTTGATATCTAATGGAAAGTATTAAGATGAATTTAAGGAGGATCAGTCAACACATCTGAAACCGTGTCCGGAGCATTTAGGTGTTTTGTTCATCCAGATTCATTCGTCCATTCCATAGCTATAAGCCCTTTTAGTGTTGCGTTAGTTTAGGTCACACTAGTCAAGTGGGCGGTACCACTATGATTTGCTCTATGGCATGCAGCGTTATCGCCCACTTGGCTAGTACACCCCATTCTGTTTTAACACTTAAGGGCTCATAATATAAGAAAATCAGTTACAAAATAGATAAAAAATATATAAAAATATGAATTTCCAGGCCGTATCCTATCAAATTATAAATAAGTAACAAATGTTATGGAAACAAAATGACTTTATAATGACCCCGACTAATAAAATCTCACAGTTAAGAGGTTTCATCCATAAATATCAGCTGAACATTGTCCCCAGCTATAGAAGCCTATGGAGATGAAGTTCACTCTACACTTTACCTTGCTACGTTTTCTTATGTTATGAGCTCTACATTAGATTATATTTCATAAAGGAAAGAGAATTTAGTATAATTAGATTCCCGTAGACCATCGTGCTGTTCTTTTTGGAGGAATATTTAACACAATTCATATTATTATAAGAAAACCTCAAGGGAGGAATTTTCTCGATGATCTTTGTTGGAGGAACGCTCGATGACTATAAATACCACTCAGACTAATCGCTTGACTTTTTCACCCGGTGTGAATTCTAAAATACAACTCTAAGATCATGTATATTTCTATTGTTGGGTACTTGAGGTAAGGACCTGTTATATATTGGCCATTCCCAATCGCTGCCCCTGCCCTTTTATCGGAGTCTATTAGACAAATCAGCATATGAGTTGCAGTTACATTGCGAGGTGTTATTACCCCGGGCCGGGGCCTCCGCTGCATCGTTGCCTCGACGCTTCTGTTCCTATGGAGGGGGGCTGAAACCTCCGCAAGAGTCTGTGGGATTCCGGTCTCCTCCTGGGATTAGAAGGCCCACTTCTGGGGTCAGGGGGTTCAGTGGCGGGCCAGAGGTTATTTAGGACACATTCTGGCTTCAGCCCGTCGCTGGTTATTTAGATATTCTGGAGAAATCTCATCCTGCGCTTCTGTTCCTATCCTGACCCCCAAAGTCTCCTGTTAGACCTCTATGTTCCTGTGTATGACCTTGGCTTGCCTTCCAGACTATCTCCCCTTGCCCTCCTGATCTGGCTACCTTCTGACCTCCTTTGGATGACTTTGGCTTGTTTCCTGACTATCTCCCCTCGCCCTCCTGATCTGGCTACCTTCTGACCTCCTTTGGATGACTTTGGCTTGTTTCCTGACTATCTCCCCTTGCCCTCCTGATCTGGCTACCTTCTGACCTCCTGTGGATGACCTCGGCTTGTTTCCTGACTATCTCCCCTCGCCCTCCTGATCTGGCTACCTTCTGACCTCCTGTGGATGACCTCGGCTTGTTTCCTGACTATCTCCCCTCGCCCTCCTGATCTGGCTACCTTCTGACCTCCTGTGGATGACCTCGGCTTGTTTCCTGACTATCTCCCCTCGCCCTCCTGATCTGGCTACCTTCTGACCTCCTTTGGATGACTTTGGCTTGTTTCCTGACTATCTCCCCTCGCCCTCCTGATCTGGCTACCTTCTGACCTCCTTTGGATGACTTTGGCTTGTTTCCAGACTATCTCCCCTTGCCCTCCTGATCTGGCTACCTTCTGACCTCCTGTGGATGACCTCGGCTTGTTTCCTGACTACTCCTGCTTGACCTCTCCTTGGCTTCTCCGTGACCTCTTGTGCATGAACTGACTCTCCTGACTACACATTTGCTTCTCCCTCTTCCTATCTTGTGACTTGGCTTGATTGACTTCATTTTGGCTATCCCTGGAACCTGCGAGACCTCCTGTGTACCGTCTTGGCCTGTTCCACCTTCCTACGTTGCTTCCGCTATCTCCTTTCATACCTAAGAACATCTCTCTCCTTGCTGAGCAGCTCTCCCATTTCTTCATCAGCTGAAGTTAGTGTTTCTGGTTTTTCTGGGTCCTCTGCTACTTGGGGTGTGCTAAGTGTTTGGCGCTCTCTGGGCAGTTGCGAGCTCTGGCGATGACCAGCTCTGGGTCCTGGTTCCGCTCTGGGTCCTGGTTCTGCTCTGGGTCCTGGTTCCGCTCTGGGTCCTGGTTCCGCTCTGGGTCCTGGTTCTGCTCTGGTTAGGAGAGCGCTGTACACTCAGGACTGTTTTGACCTCAGTGTTTGGGGACCAAGACCAATTTCCCAAGACTAATTGTCTGTTATTGTCACATCAGGTTCCTAACACTCGGCTTCCACATCGAAACCACAACTCTCCGGGTAGCCAAAGTGCAAATAACAGCTTAACGCTCAGCGCTATCCTTCCCTGTATAAAGAACAATCATATGTAAGCCATCTTGTCATCTCTACAAAAGAGACCATATTACAGATTACATTGCACGGAAACAGCATATACTATGGAGACGGAAGGTTGGAAGAAGCCGTGTCCACGTGTTCCCATAAGATATTTAGGGAAGATAATTATGGTTAATTCTAATTGGATTTTCATATTAAATACAATAGTCTAAAACAAGAGGAAAAAAGAGTCAGCAAAAGCCTTAAGTTTAATGAGGGTTCTCAATCAGGAGCGTTACAATGTCTTTACAATTAGCGGCCGCTTTATTTCCCTCCTGAACATGAAATGCTTCTTTAATTTTAAATCAATCTATTCATTCATGCAAATACAACAGCCTCACCCTCAGCACAGACAGACACATGGATGCCATCCAGAGGGATAGCCTTACGTTGTTTGACATCTGCCAGACACATCTGTGTTCCTTTGGAAAGTCTGAGGTTCACACATTTGGAGCACAACATACTTAGCCTAGATTTGTGTTCTCCTGAGGATCAACCCTCTCACTGCCAAACACGCCTGGCAACAACATGAAGCCGAACAGAAGAAGATTGACTTTACAAAGGGATAAAGACCAGATAGGATTGGACTCACCAGAGAAGTTACCGGACCAAGGCAAAATGACATTCAGAAATATATTCACAGCCTTGGATTACCCAGATCTGGTCTGTTAATACATCTTCTCTAGTTTATATGATAGAGGAGAGAAGCTGAGCTGTGTGATATATAGGGTTATATGATAGAGGAGAGAAGCTGAGCTGTGTGATATATAGGGGTATAGGATAGAGGAGAGAAGCTGAGCTGTGTCATATATAGGGGTATAGGATAGAGGAGAGAAGCTGAGCTGTGTGATATATAGGGGTATAGGATAGAGGAGAGAAGCTGAGCTCTGTGATATATAGGGTTATAGGATAGAGGAGAGAAGCTGAACTGTGTGATATATAGGATAGAGGAGAGAAGCTGAGCTGTGTGATATATAGGGGGTATAGGATAGAGGAGAGAAGCTGAGCTGTGTGATATATAGGGGTATAGGATAGAGGAGAGAAGCTGAGCTGTGTGATATATAGGGGTATATGATAGAGGAGAGAAGCTGAGTTGTGTGATATATAGGGGTATAGGATAGAGGAGAGAAGCTGAGCTGTGTGATATATAGGGGTATATGATAGGGAGAGAAGCTGAGCTGTGTGATATATAGGGGGTATAGGATAGAGGAGAGAAGCTGAGCTGTGTGATATATAGGGGTATAGGATAGAGGAGAGAAGCTGAGCTGTGTGATATATAGGGGTATAGAATAGGAGAGAAGCTGAGCTGTGTGATATATAGGGTTATATGATAGAGGAGAGAAGCTGAGCTGTGTGATATATAGGGGTATAGGATAGAGGAGAGAAGCTGAGCTGTGTGATATATAGGGGTATAGGATAGAGGAGAGAAGCTGAGCTGTGTGATATATAGGGGTATATGATAGAGGAGAGAAGCTGAGTTGTGTGATATATAGGGGTATAGGATAGAGGAGAGAAGCTGAGCTGTGTGATATATAGGGGTATAGGATAGAGGAGAGAAGCTGAGCTGTGTGATATATAGGGGTATAGGATAGAGGAGAGAAGCTGAGCTGTGTCATATATAGGGATATATGATAGAGGAGAGGAGCTGAGCTGTGTGATATATAGGGGTATAGGATAGAGGAGAGAAGCTGAGCTGTGTGATATATAGGGGTATAGGATAGGAGAGAAGCTGAGCTGTGTGATATATAGGGGTATATGATAGAGGGGAGAAGCTGAGCTGTGTGATATATAGGGGTATATGATAGAGGGGAGAAGCTGAGCTGTGTGATATATAGGGGTATAGGATAGAGGAGAGAAGATGAGCTGTGTGATATATAGGGGTATATGATAGAGGAGAGAAGCTGAGCTGTGTGATATATAGGGGTATACGATAGAGGGGAGAAGCTGAGCTGTGTGATATATAGGGGTATAGGATAGAGGAGAGAAGCTGAGCTGTGTGATATATAGGGGTATATGATAGAGGAGAGAAGCTGAGCTGTGTGATATATAGGGGTATACGATAGAGGGGAGAAGCTGAGCTGTGTGATATATAGGGGTATATGATAGAGGAGAGAAGCTGAGCTGTGTGACATATAGGGGTATAGGATAGAGGAGAGAAGCTGAGCTGTGTGATATATAGGGGTATATGATAGAGGAGAGAAGCTGAGCTGTGTGATATATAGGGGTATAGGATAGAGGAGAGAAGCTGAGCTGTGTGATATATAGGGGTATATGATAGGAGAGAAGCTGAGCTGTGTCATATATAGGGGTATAGGATAAAGGAGAGAAGCTGAGCTGTGTGATATATAGGGGTATAGGATAGAGGAGAGAAGCTGAGCTGTGTGATATATAGGGGTATACGATAGAGGGGAGAAGCTGAGCTGTGTGATATATAGGGGTATATGATAGAGGAGAGAAGCTGAGCTGTGTGACATATAGGGGTATATGATAGAAGAGAGAAGCTGAGCTGTGTGATATATAGGGGTATATGATAGAGGAGAGAAGCTGAGCTGTGTGATATATAGGGTTATATGATAGAGGAGAGAAGCTGAACTCTGTGATATATAGGGGTATAGGATAGAGGAGAGAAGCTGAGCTGTGTGATATATAGGGGTATATGATAGAAGAGAGAAGCTGAGCTGTGTGATATATAGGGGTATATGATAGAGGAGAAAAGCTGAGCTGTGTGATATATAGGGGTATAAGATAGAGGAGAGAAGCTGAGCTGTGTGATATATAGGGGTATATGATAGAGGAGAGAAGCTGAGCTGCGTGATATATAGGGGTATAGGATAGAGGAGAGAAGCTGAGCTGTGTGATATATAGGGGTATAGGATAGAGGAGAGAAGCTGAGCTGTGTGATATATAGGGGTATAGGATAGAGGAGAGAAGCTGAGCTGTGTGATATATAGGGGTATATGATAGAGGAGAGAAGCTGAGCTGTGTGATATATAGGGTTATGGGATAGAGGAGAGAAGCTGAGCTGTGTGATATATAGGGTTATATGATAGAGGAGAGAAGCTGAGCTGTGTGATATATAGGGGTATATGATAGAGGAGAGAAGCTGAGCTGTGTGATATATAGGGGTATATGATAGAGGAGAGAAGCTGAGCTGTGTGATATATAGGGGTATAGGATAGAGGAGAGAAGCTGAGCTGTGTCATATATAGGGGTATAGGATAGAGGAGAGAAGCTGAGCTGTGTGATATATAGGGGTATAGGATAGAGGAGAGAAGCTGAGCTCTGTGATATATAGGGTTATAGGATAGAGGAGAGAAGCTGAACTGTGTGATATATAGGATAGAGGAGAGAAGCTGAGCTGTGTGATATATAGGGGGTATAGGATAGAGGAGAGAAGCTGAGCTGTGTGATATATAGGGGTATAGGATAGAGGAGAGAAGCTGAGCTGTGTGATATATAGGGGTATATGATAGAGGAGAGAAGCTGAGTTGTGTGATATATAGGGGTATAGGATAGAGGAGAGAAGCTGAGCTGTGTGATATATAGGGGTATATGATAGGGAGAGAAGCTGAGCTGTGTGATATATAGGGGGTATAGGATAGAGGAGAGAAGCTGAGCTGTGTGATATATAGGGGTATAGGATAGAGGAGAGAAGCTGAGCTGTGTGATATATAGGGGTATAGAATAGGAGAGAAGCTGAGCTGTGTGATATATAGGGTTATATGATAGAGGAGAGAAGCTGAGCTGTGTGATATATAGGGGTATAGGATAGAGGAGAGAAGCTGAGCTGTGTGATATATAGGGGTATAGGATAGAGGAGAGAAGCTGAGCTGTGTGATATATAGGGGTATATGATAGAGGAGAGAAGCTGAGTTGTGTGATATATAGGGGTATAGGATAGAGGAGAGAAGCTGAGCTGTGTGATATATAGGGGTATAGGATAGAGGAGAGAAGCTGAGCTGTGTGATATATAGGGGTATAGGATAGAGGAGAGAAGCTGAGCTGTGTCATATATAGGGATATATGATAGAGGAGAGGAGCTGAGCTGTGTGATATATAGGGGTATAGGATAGAGGAGAGAAGCTGAGCTGTGTGATATATAGGGGTATAGGATAGGAGAGAAGCTGAGCTGTGTGATATATAGGGGTATATGATAGAGGGGAGAAGCTGAGCTGTGTGATATATAGGGGTATATGATAGAGGGGAGAAGCTGAGCTGTGTGATATATAGGGGTATAGGATAGAGGAGAGAAGATGAGCTGTGTGATATATAGGGGTATATGATAGAGGAGAGAAGCTGAGCTGTGTGATATATAGGGGTATACGATAGAGGGGAGAAGCTGAGCTGTGTGATATATAGGGGTATAGGATAGAGGAGAGAAGCTGAGCTGTGTGATATATAGGGGTATATGATAGAGGAGAGAAGCTGAGCTGTGTGATATATAGGGGTATACGATAGAGGGGAGAAGCTGAGCTGTGTGATATATAGGGGTATATGATAGAGGAGAGAAGCTGAGCTGTGTGACATATAGGGGTATAGGATAGAGGAGAGAAGCTGAGCTGTGTGATATATAGGGGTATATGATAGAGGAGAGAAGCTGAGCTGTGTGATATATAGGGGTATAGGATAGAGGAGAGAAGCTGAGCTGTGTGATATATAGGGGTATATGATAGGAGAGAAGCTGAGCTGTGTCATATATAGGGGTATAGGATAAAGGAGAGAAGCTGAGCTGTGTGATATATAGGGGTATAGGATAGAGGAGAGAAGCTGAGCTGTGTGATATATAGGGGTATACGATAGAGGGGAGAAGCTGAGCTGTGTGATATATAGGGGTATATGATAGAGGAGAGAAGCTGAGCTGTGTGACATATAGGGGTATATGATAGAAGAGAGAAGCTGAGCTGTGTGATATATAGGGGTATATGATAGAGGAGAGAAGCTGAGCTGTGTGATATATAGGGTTATATGATAGAGGAGAGAAGCTGAACTCTGTGATATATAGGGGTATAGGATAGAGGAGAGAAGCTGAGCTGTGTGATATATAGGGGTATATGATAGAAGAGAGAAGCTGAGCTGTGTGATATATAGGGGTATATGATAGAGGAGAAAAGCTGAGCTGTGTGATATATAGGGGTATAAGATAGAGGAGAGAAGCTGAGCTGTGTGATATATAGGGGTATATGATAGAGGAGAGAAGCTGAGCTGCGTGATATATAGGGGTATAGGATAGAGGAGAGAAGCTGAGCTGTGTGATATATAGGGGTATAGGATAGAGGAGAGAAGCTGAGCTGTGTGATATATAGGGGTATAGGATAGAGGAGAGAAGCTGAGCTGTGTGATATATAGGGGTATACGATAGAGGAGAGAAGCTGAGCTGTGTGATATATAGGGGTATATGATAGAGGAGAGAAGCTGAGCTGTGTGATATATAGAGGTATAGGATAGAGGAGAGAAGCTGAGCTGTGTGATATATAGGGGTATAGGATAGAGGAGAGAAGCTGAGCTGTGTGATATATAGGGGTATAGGATAGAGGAGAGAAGCTGAGCTGTGTGATATATAGGGGTATAGGATAGAGGAGAGAAGCTGAGCTGTGTGATATATAGGGTTATAGGATAGAGGAGAGAAGCTGAGCTGTGTGACATATAGGGGTATAGGATAGAGGAGAGAAGCTGAGCTGTGTGATATATAGGGGTATAGGATAGAGGAGAGAAGCTGATTTGTGTGATATATAGGGGTATAGGATAGAGGAGAGAAGCTGAGCTGTGTGATATATAGGGGTATATGATAGAGGAGAGAAGCTGTGCTGTGTGATATATAGAGATATAGGATAGAGGAGAGAAGCTGAGCTGTGTGATATATAGGGTTATATGATAGAGGAGAGAAGCTGAGCTGTGTGATATATAGGGGTATATGATAGAGGAGAGAAGCTGAGCTGTGTGATATATAGGGGTATAGGATAGAGGAGAGAAGCTGAGCTGTGTGATATATAGGGGTATAGGATAGAGGAGAGAAGCTGAGCTGTGTGATATATAGGGGTATAGGATAGGAGAGAAGCTGAGCTGTGTGATATATAGGGGTATATGATAGAGGAGAGAAGCTGAGCTGTGTGATATATAGGGGGATATGATAGAGGAGAGAAGCTGAGCTGTGTGATATATAGGGGTATAGGATAGAGGAGAGAAGCTGAGCTGTGTGATATATAGGGGTATAGGATAGAGGAGAGAAGCTAAGCTGTGTGATATATAGGGGTATAGGATAGAGGAGAGAAGCTGAGCTGTGTGATATATATGGGTATAGGATAGAGGAGAGAAGCTGAGCTGTGTGATATATAGGGGTATAGGATAGAGGAGAGAAGCTGAGCTGTGTGATATATAGGGGTATAGGATAGGAGAGAAGCTGAGCTGTGTGATATATAGGGGTATATGATAGAGGAGAGAAGCTGAGCTGTGTGATATATAGGGGTATAGGATAGAGGAGAGAAGCTGAGCTGTGTGATATATAGGTTATAGGATAGAGGAGAGAAGCTGAGCTGTGTGATATATAGGGGTATAGGATAGAGGAGAGAAGCTGAGCTGTGTGATATATAGGGGTATATGATAGAGGAGAGAAGCTGAGCTGTGTGATATATAGGGGTATATGATAGAGGAGAGAAGCTGAGCTGTGTGATATATAGGGGTATAGGATAGAGAGAAGCTGAGCTGTGTGATATATAGGGGTATATGATAGAGGAGAGAAGCTGAGCTGTGTGATATATAGGGGTATAGGATAGAGGAGAGAAGCTGAGCTGTGTGATATATAGGGGTATATGATAGAGGGGAGAAGCTGAGCTGTGTGATATATAGGGGTATAGGATAGAGGAGAGAAGCTGAGCTGTGTGATATATAGGTTATAGGATAGAGGAGAGAAGCTGAGCTGTGTGATATATAGGGGTATAGGATAGAGGAGAGAAGCTGAGCTGTGTGATATATAGGGGTATATGATAGGAGAGAAGCTGAGCTGTGTGACATATAGGGTTATAGGATAGAGGAGAGAAGCTGAGCTGTGTGATATATAGGGGTATAGGATAGAGGAGAGAAGCTGAGCTGTGTGATATATAGGGGTATAGGATAGAGGAGAGAAGCTAAGCTGTGTGATATATAGGGGTATAGGATAGAGGAGAGAAGCTGAGCTGTGTGATATATAGGGGTATAGGATAGAGGAGAGAAGCTGAGCTGTGTGATATATAGGGGTATAGGATAGAGGAGAGAAGCTGAGCTGTGTGATATATAGGGGGATATTGTATATTGTATTTATCTCATTAGAAAGTTCTGAGCTGAAAGTTTTTAAGAACTAACAAAAACCTTTGGAATTCTTTCTGTCTTACAAATGTTTTTCACATTGACATGAAGAGATTTTAGTTCTTTTTATGGCCCAAAAACGTCTCCCTGTCATTTATAAATATATGTTGGCCCTTACATTGATCCGTTTATTCTGTATTTAATACAAGAAGTAAAGGAGGAGAATGGCTCTGTATACTACGTACGGGAAAGCTCATCCCGCCCATAATAGGTGCGGACTCAGAAACTCGGGGGAATGTAATGGCGCCTATTTGGGTCACTTCCACTGTATTCAGGCTATCAATGTCTGCGGATTAGAGGAATGACCTTGAGACGACTTAACAATATACCGACACTGAAAAATATAACAATGCTGAAAAAAATTTTCTTACAAAGAAGTAACTGAGATTTTTTTCCCCTTTTTAACAAAAATGAATTGCGTTTGGTAGCTGAAGAAATCTGGAGTTATCTGTTCCTAGAACCAAAAAATGAAGCACAAGAATCAAATGTAAGATTTATTCCCTGTCGTCCCTACCAGCGGCACAATGTGGGGGTATTTCGTGCCCCTGTGTGCTGGTAGGACAGGCGGAATTTTAATTAGCCATGTATTAATTTCACATGGCTTGTTCTCTTTAAGAGAGCACAGATACCTCCCCCCTGTGCGTTTTTTTCTGTCCTGTGTAAAGGATCGGACAGGTGGGGAGGACTCTGTGTCCTCCTAAAGAGAAGAGTAAAGAAGAAGTTTCAGGTACTTACCTGTTCAGACCTGTTCAGGTGTCTTCAATGATGCACTCTGCCCCTTTGGACTTCTGTGTCGGTCCTGCAAAGATAATAGGTAAGATTAAGGTTACCTATTTTACCCACCTCCCTCACGCGATCCTTCTACCTTTCCCCGGCATCCAGTCCTGCTGCGCTTCGGGAGCCGCGCGCAGCCAGCCGGCGTGTTCGCGCGGCTCCATGAGGGGAACTTCCGGTTTCGCGGAACCTTTCCTCTGCGTAGGAGGGTTCCGGCCGGTCGTTTGGTAATGTAACACCGGCAACTTCCGGTTTTTTGGCTTTCGCCGCTCCGGGACCACGCGAACAGCAGCGTTGGACACTGGAGGTCCTCAGGAGCTTAAGGTACGTGCCAAAGTAGTTGGCTCAAGGGGGGAGCGTGACTTGAAGGGCTAGGAGTCTTATGAAGGGCAAAAGGAACGGAGCTCTTTTGACTAAGGCCACGCCCCTTCCGGATATGGGGCTGTAAAAGGAGGCAGGTTGCATCCCTCATTGCCTGCTAGTCTAATCCCTAGCTGGTTTCTGCGCTGTGGCTTGTGGTTTCCGCTTCAAAACTGCATTTATTCTACTGCAAACTCTGCTGAAGGTTGGTAAGTGGCCTGCAGAAGCTGGGTGAGTCTCCTCATATGGTTCCTTGAATGTACTCCTCTGATGTTTCATATTCCATGCTTAGGTATCGCTGAAAACTAGTTTCTATTTGTCATGTCTTCCTCTTCTACCCCTCCCGGGGATCAAGTGAGACGGAAGAGGTCTTCTAAAAGGAGACACCTGGCTTGCATTGATTGTGACGTTCCTCTACCTGATGGTAGGTGCGGTTTTTTCGTCTGCTAATTCTCCCAATGGTGGGAGTATCCTGAATGTCATTGTTTTGCCTTTAGGCTATGACTGGTCACGCTGCCAGCAATGCAGGGGACCTCTGCGGGAGGAACCCGTTACCAGTGATATGGTAGCATGGGTTAAGGAGTACATGGTGAGTACGGTTGCCGCAAAGAGGGGAAGGGTCCCCCCGGCTTCTAAGTATCCTTGTGTTTTTTGCAGGATGATTCTTTAAAGGATATCCGTACTTCACTGGCTCAGCTCACCAAGAAGCAGCGCGTGGAAAGGCGTTCTGCTTCACTGCCCTCCCTGGAGCGCCTCCAGGTGGAGGAGGTGTCCATATCATCGGACGATCAGTCCTCCTGTACCAGCAGACCAATTTTCCATCGGGAAAAGACTAATAAACTGCTGAAGGCCATCCGGTCGTGGGACCAGGTTGGCGAGGGGGAAGCCTCTGAATCCACCTCTGGGAAGCGGAGGGTTTTCCAAGTGGACGCCTCCATGGCCAGCCTAATGGAACAAGAATGGAAGCAGCCGGAGAAGGCTTACGTCACCACCAGAGCTTTCAAAGCAGTATATCCGATTGATCCCTCCCAACTGGATCGCTGGGGTCCGCCACCCAAGGTGGATTTAGCCATCTCTAAGCTCTCCCGTCGCACTGTCGTGCCCATCAATGACGGGTCAAATCTTCAGGATTTGCTTGATAGGAGAGTGGATTCAACGCTCAAGAAGGCGTATTCGTCTGCTTCAGCCCAGGTGACGGTGGGCATCGCCTCAACGGAAGTAGCTGATAAGCTTCAAGCCCGGCTGGACCGCCTGGAACGGGATATCGACTCCGGGGTTAACAGGGACGACATCCTGGCATCCATGGGGGAGATCCGTCTCGCTACGGATTTCCTGAGAGAATCGGCAAGACAGCAGGTGAAGCTGGCTTCCAAGGCCATGGCCCTCAATACCGCCGCCAGGAGACCCTTGTGGCTCAAACCTTGGCGGGCTGATGTCGCCTCCAAGTTTTCTTTGTGTTCCCTCCCCTTTCAACCTGGAAAGGTTTTCGGCCAAGGGCTGGACGATCTGATGGAGGGATTGGCTGATGGTAGAGGGAGATCACTACCACAAGCAACCAGAGAAAGAAGGCCTCCCCCTTCTAGGGGTCGAGGCTCCACGTCTCAATACAGGCCTCAACAGGGAAGCCAGAGACGCCCCAGATACCGTCCGAAGGGGGCGGGTCGCGGGATCCCCAAGGAGGACCCTAAGAAGAAGGGGTTTTGAGGAGACGCCGCTCTCTGTGACCAGCTCTCCCGTAGGAGGGCGCCTTTCGAATTTCCTTGTGGCATGGCATCTTCACATTCTGGACCCATGGGTCTTTCAAGTTGTTCAGCGAGGATACGCAATAGAGTTCCCCCATCCTCCGGTGGATCGTTTCATCACTACGCGGGTCTTACCAGCCCTACAACAAGACTGCCTGGAGGCTTCCGTCGCAGAATATCTCTCAAAGGGGGCCCTGGAAAGGGTCCCTCCTCCCGAAGTGGGTCAAGGAGTTTATTCACCCGTGTTCTTGGTTCCAAAGTCCACAGGAGGGTGGCGGATGATTATAGATCTTCGGTTCCTCAACCTCTTCATAAAGAAAAAACCTTTCAGGATGGAGTCCATAGACTCAGTAACCAGTTTTCTATTGCGCGACGAGGTCATGGTCACCCTGGACCTAAAGGATGCCTACTTACATATCCCCATCTTCCCGCCACACAGGAAATATCTACGTATAGCCGTTCTTATGGCTGGTCACAGAGAGCACCTACAGTTCACTGCTCTGCCGTTCGGCATATCGTCAGCTCCGTATGTATTTACCAAGATGGTCGCACCAGTTGCCGCCGCTCTCAGACTTCAAGGCCTTTTCGTGGTTCCCTACCTCGACGACTGGCTTATAAAAGCTCAGTCTACTTCAATTCTCCATCACCACCTCCAGATAGCCATCGCCTTCCTCCAGGAGTTAGGTTGGCTGATCAATTGGGAGAAGTCAGAAATAGTGCCATCCACCCGGAAGAAATTCCTGGGGTTTGTTCTGGATTCCCAGAGCATGCAGATTTTCCTATCTCGTCCAAGGCGAGCAAAAATAGAAGCTTCGGTTCGGGGCCTTCTCAGGTCCCGATGGATCACCATTCGCACCGCCATGCGGGTCCTAGGCCTGATGTCTTCTTCAGCCAAGGCGGTCCCTTGGGCTTTATGGCACTTGCGTCCCCTTCAGATGGAAGTGTTGAGAGCCTGGAACGGATCTCCACGGGGATTGCACAGGAAGATCTGCCTTTCTCCCGGTACCCGTCTTTCCCTCAGATAGTGGAGAC
Organism: Leptodactylus fuscus; assembly: GCF_031893055.1. Taxonomy (NCBI): domain Eukaryota; kingdom Metazoa; phylum Chordata; class Amphibia; order Anura; family Leptodactylidae; genus Leptodactylus; species Leptodactylus fuscus. The sequence goes on from NC_134275.1 coordinate 709,799, forward strand.
ACCTGAAAGACGGAAGGTCCTCGGTTCAACCTCGTTGGACCCTGTTGACAACAGATGCGTCCCATTCGGGATGGGGAGCCCACCTGGACGGCAGGACTGTCCAGGGTCTGTGGAGGAATCCAGAGGTAGGAACCTCCAACCTGAAGGAGCTAAAAGCAGTTTATCTGGCGCTGAAGTACTTCGCCCCCTTTCTCGAAGGGAAGGCAGTCAAGGTCCGGTCAGACAATATGACGACGGTAATATACTTGAACAAACAGGGCGGCACCAGGGTTCCAGCCCTACTGAAAGAGGCGAACTTGATCTTCACGTGGGCAGAGAAGAATCTGACCCACCTATCCGCTGTTCACATCAAGGGCTCCCTGAACATAGTAGCGGATCAGTTGAGTCGGGGTATCCCTGTATCAGGAGAATGGTCTCTCAATCAAGACATATTCCATCAGATTGTCCAAACATGGGGCCTTCCGGATGTCGACCTCATGGCAACCCGACTCAACGCCAAGGTGGAAACCTTCTGCTCTCTGTACCAGGAGGACAATGCCTTGGCAGTGGATGCCCTGTCCATCCCATGGAGGTTCAGGCTGATATACATCTTCCCTCCAGTTTCCATCATACCCAAGGTATTGATGAAAATCAGACAGGACCAAGTCTCGGGAATTGCCATAATCCCGTTCTGGCCGAAAAGGACTTGGTTTGCCCAGCTCATGTGGATGAGTCAAGGCAGGTATTGGAGGCTTCCCCCCCTCCCAGATCTGGTGACACAAGGAGAGCTGAGACACCACGATCTGAGGAGATTCAATCTGACAGCCTGGAGGTTGACCAGTCCCTATTAAGGAATAGAGGACTGTCTCAAGGCGTCCTAAGGACTTTAGCCAGCGCCAGAGCCACCTCGACCAATAAGAATTACCGTAGGATCGGTAATATTTTCCAGGCTTGGTGCACGGAACACGAAGTGGACTCCTCCGATCCCCCTGTGAGGGCGATCCTGGATTTCCTTCAGGACGGCCTAGACAGAGGGCTTGCAGCTTCTACCCTGAAGGTACATGTAGCCGCTCTGTCCGCCTATCTGGGGAGGCGGTTGTCTCAGGATCCTTTAGTGAGCACCTTTATCAAAGGGGCAACTAGGCTGAGACCAGCAGTTTCTGCTCCTGTCCACCAATGGGACCTCAGCAAGGTCCTAACGGCACTTTGTGTTGCTCCATTCGAACCTCTGGAGGAGGTGGATCTAAAGTGGCTGACCTATAAGGTATCTTTTCTCCTCGCTATCACCTCGGCAAAAAGAGTAGGGGAGCTTCAAGCACTCTCATCGGAAGCTCCTTACATTGCCTTCTTTGAAGACCGTGTTCAGTTGAGATTTCTGCCAGGATTCAGGCCGAAAGTTTCTTCTAGGGCGAATGTGAGCCAGCTCATTTGCTTGCCAACCTTTTTTCCCGTGCCCACTTCCCCTGAGGTGGAGAAGTGGCATACCCTAGATTTAGTCCGGAACCTGCAGATTTACCTTCAGCGCACACGCGCTTTCAGGAGATCTGAGAACTTGTTAATAAATTATGTAGGGGGCCATAAAGGCCGCAAGGCTTCTAAGGCCACCATCTCTCGCTGGGTGAAGGAAGCAATCAAGTTGGCGTTTGTGAGTCAGAACTTACCTCCGCCGACCGTCCTAAGGGCCCATTCGACGCGGGCAGTATCGACCTCTTGGGCAGAGGTCAAGGCTCTCACCTTGGACCAGATTTGTGCAGCAGCATCCTGGTCTTCAGAATTGACTTTTGTGAAGCACTACCGACTTGATCGGTATAGCTCAGAAGCTACTGCCTTCGGGCGTACTGTATTACATTCTGCTTGTGTTTAATCTCCCACCCTTATGGGGATTACTTGCTATTTCCCCACATTGTGCCGCTGGTAGGGACGACAGGGAACAAAGGATTATGTAGATAATCTTGTTTCCCTTAGTCCTAACAGCGGCACAAGGATTCCCCCCCTATTGTTGTTTATTTTGGAATGTATGTATTATTACTTGTTATTTACGCACAGGGGGGAGGTATCTGTGCCCTCTTAAAGAGAACAAGCCATGTGAAATTAATACATGGCTAATTAAAATTCCGCCTGTCCTACCAGCACACAGGGGCACGAAATACCCCCACATTGTGCCGCTGTTAGGACTAAGGGAAACAAGATTATCTACATAATCCTTTGTTCTGAAAGGTCTTAAAACCTATGTGAAGGCTTTGAGGTCACCCCAAACATTGAAGGAGCGGATTAGAAATGAGAGCTTGGTTTGGTAAATGTCATGTATTTAAAGGGAAGGAAACCAAAAAAGTGGCGGCAGAACCGTTCGAGGCAGTCAGACCCCAATCATCAAAACGTGATATGAGTAGTAATGTATCTCCAAACTGGGGAGATCTTCTATCGCGTTCTCCTACAAGACCATCATGTGTGCTCCAGCCTGATCTAGGACTTGTACCAGAAGAAACATGTCACCATCAAGAAGAAGGAGAAGAACAGGAGGAATAAGTTGAGCCCTGGATTCCTCCAGTAGGTTCCTGCACTGTGACAGTGAACAGAAATATAACTTACTTGCCTGTAAAATGTTTGCACTTAGGGCGGTTCACACCTGCACCCGGTCTCCGCTTTAGAAAATCCAGCGGGTTTCCGTCTTCTGGACAGGGGACGGAAATACAGTGGTCAGTTGTCAAACCCATTCACTTCATTGGGTTTGTAAAGTAACCACCCATGTGCGCCTTCTGCCTGTCCGCGGCGAAACTGTTTTTTAAACCAGACACAAAGTCAGACATGCAGGACATGCAGGAGAGGCAGAGGAAGGACACGGGCGGTCACTTTGCAAATCCATTCAAGAGAATGGGTTTTAAAACTGACTGCCGGGTTTCCGTCCCCTGTCCAGTTTCTCGGGGCAGAAGAAGGAAACCCACCGGATTGCAGGTTACAGGTTGGTAATAACAGTGCTCACACAGGTTTCAAACTCCAACAGTTCTTTTATTCAGACGTTTCAGTGCAAAAAAAGAAACACTGTGCAAACAAAAACGAAACCTTAGCCCGTCCGGGTCTAGCTGCACAGCAGCATGCCACACTAACCTTACAATAAGCCTCACTTAACTAAAATATATGGAAATAAAAATTCCCTTTAGAATGCAGCATTCCAAAACGTGATACACTGCTCTGGACATCAAAGGCCAAAACTTGGAAGGGTTAAGCAAAATCTTCATAATCCACTTAAATCCGCCCTAGCATGCATGGTTATAGCTTCATACACAATAAAAATAGCAACCTGTGCCGGCGATGTAATTAAAGCCAGAGCGGCTCCTTCTCTCCTGCAGGCCGTCTGCTCCCGTTTGACTTTGTTGTACATCCTTGTTACATTTTTTCAGTAGTCTCGCAGTGATCATTAAATGAACCTCAGATGATGGCACAGTGGATCTCATTTTCTACTCCCGAGGGATGCAGTCAAGAGGAAAGAGAAACAGCTTGTGAAATTCAAGGAGACTTTTCCTCAATTCTATTATATATTACAGCGAGTCATTTATATAGAAAGTGTGATGTACGAGAGGATGGCTGAATACTCAGTGAACCTTCATATACAAGGTGCAATAAAAAATACAAATACATCGGGGTTTTGTACAGCTGAGCAGTAGAAACGTGCGATGGCAACAAACACTGGATATTATTGTATCAGCAAAGTGGTTAATTTCATCCACACCTTGCAGAAAAAAATCACCGCACTGCAGTTACTGGCAGTGATTTGCTACATGGAGTCTTAAGCCCAGTTCACATCTGTGTTCAAGTTTCCATTTGGGGAGTGCGCCCAGGGACCCTCCAAACAAAATCCTGTACGCATTAAATAGCGATTACCTAAGGAAACCCACCGACCCCATAGACTATAATAGTGTGCTAGACAATGTACTGCTTGGATTCACTCACTTTAGTCCCCATACTTAGGCCTGGTTCACATCTGTATCGGTAATCCGTTTGGGGAGTTTGCATTGGGATTCCCCCGAATGGACTACCGGACGCATCGGCAAGCAGTGTGCAGTGAAAGCACGCGAACGCCCCAAACAGATGTGAACCAGGCCTCAGCAGGAGTAGACACTTACAGGTGGAAAAATTAGAAACTAAACTTAACATGTTTGTACTGGGAGGCCCTTGACCATCACCTGGTGTAGACCACAAAAACTGGATCTTCTTCTGTTGTTTCAGGACGGACACAAGTGTATGAGCTACTGCATCTTTGTGTCCTTCAAAAACAGACAAAAACGGATCTGTTTCTTTTGAGCATTGACGACTAAGTAAATGGATGACTATCTGTTTGCACCTATTTTTTGCATGCATTAAAGGGGCGTAAAAATGTGATCTAAACGGAGCCTTATAAGTTTTTGACACTTTCACTGTTCCACAAGGGGACTTGAACCTGACATCAATTGATCCCTTGCACCATATACTGCAATGATTGTAAATTGTAATGTGTAGCACATTTTTACCTTTGTGTGTTAGGCCAAGGCCTATGGACACAGCTACTAATGGCAGCTCGGAGGTCATTGAATGCTCAGCTCCTATGGAGCGTCACTGTAATACTATGGTGACAGAGGGAAGGGCTTTATCCAGTTCGTCCAGCTTCCTTTGCTACATGCTCCAGTCCTGATTCTGCACTTAGAGGCTCTTTTGTTGGTGCACAGGGGTTAGAGTTTTGGCCTTTCTGGTGGACAATTCCAGTTTTGCTTGAATGCAGCCACCTCTTACCAACAATATACCAACAATGTCATAATTTTGGATGGGGATTAGGGAACTTGCCCAATTTTTCTGCTTCAAACACATTACCTATAAGAACTGACTGCCTATTTATTGCCTAATATCTCCCAGTCCTTGCATAGGTGCCATTGCATTGAGATAATGCATGCTATAATATACACCTCACTTATACGTGGTCCGAATGGTGCGGCTAAAGGAGGGATAGATTCGTGGAAACCCCTTTAATATCATTTTACTGCAGCCATTAAGCCAACAATAAATTTTGCGTTAAACCTTTCCTAGGATGTGACAATCTATCCCTTGTGCCATATTGTGTTATAAATTGTGACTATCCTGAGCTTCCATGCTGTGTAGTGTAAGAGCGGCACAAGGGCCCTAGTCATAGTCACTTATTGACAAATGCAGAATAAAGTATCTTCAGCTGATTTACATTCAGCATTGCCGTAGCCCAGATCGCCGAGTCATGAATCAGACGCTGGAGATGAAAAGAATTGCTGAGACTGGTTTGTCATCCTTTAATTAGTCTTGATAATGAGGCCTTATTTTAAGAGAAAACTTAATTTAATGGCCTTGATATTGAGTGACCTTGATACAGAGAAGATGCTTGTCAGTATGCAAGACACATGCAAATGACTAGAGCTGTTCTTGACTCTTGGCCAAGTAAGTAGAGCAACATTACAAGGAAGGGTGAGGGTTGCTGTAGTAGAAATATTCTAATTCTAGAGGGACTCTGCATCAGGTTACTTATATTGTATCTTATGGCAATGGACATATTAAGAACCATGCTTGCCCTTGCTAGTTAATGAGGTTGTCCAGTATGTATATATATATATATATATATATATATATATATATATATATATATAAAATAAACTAGGCTGCGGAAGTGAAAACACAAAAACAAAACAAAAAAAAACACTCACTTGTCCTCAGTACTCCGATGCCTCCCAGCACAGTCCGGTCTTGTTGCACCACTATTAGCTTTTGTGAGGTCTTTGCCAGCTGTGACATCCGGGGTCTTTACTAATAGGATGCGGATTGACCTCACCCGTCACATGACTGCAAAGGACCCGGGGCCAACACAGCTGGTGCCATCCTGTCTCCTTGGCTCAAGAAAACATCAAAGTTGCAGGATGGACCCGCGCAAGGAACACACGAGCACCGGCAGAGTGAGCATGTTTTTTTTTTTTTTTTCAAAAAAAATAAATAAAATAAAATAAAAATCTATATATTCTAGACAACCCCTCCATTTACTTACCTCTCCGGGCTCCAGGCCGACTTTGGACCTACTAGTGTGACATCCCTGATGTCACATGACCGGAGCCTGCGTCCATATGCGTCACGATGCAGGCCAGGGTCATGTGACGTCCTGTACATCATTGAAGATGGCGGGGATTACAGCGGGGATTGCAGCAGAGCCAGGGATTGGTAAATAACAGTGTTTTTTATATTTGCATTTTCCCTTGGGTCTTTGATTATTATACTCTGGGGTCTTTTCAGACCCCAGAGTATAATAATTGTTCATGGGTGTCCACAATGGGTCATAATACTCTGTGTGCAGGGGCCACTATGGGGCATAATACTGTGTGCAGGGGCCACTATGGGACATAATACTGTGTGCAGGGGCCACTATGGGACATAATACTGTGTGTGCAGGGGCCACTATGGGACATAATACTGTGTGCAGGGGCCACTATGGGACATAATACTGTGTGCAGGGGCCACTATGGGACATAATACTGTGTGCAGGGGTCACTATGGGACATAATACTGTGTGCAGGGGCCACTATGGGACATAATACTGTGTGTGCAGGGGCCACTATGGGACATAATACTGTGTGCAGGGGCCACTATGGGACATAATACTGTGTGCAGGGGCCACTATGGGACATAATACTGTGTGCAGGGGCCACTATGGGACATAATACTGTGTGCAGGGGCCACTATGGGACATAATACTGTGTGCAGGGGCCACTATGGGGGATAATACTGTGTGTAGGGGCCACTATGGGACATAATACTGTGTGCAGGGGCCACTATGGGGCATAATACTGTGTGCAGGAGCAACTATGGGACATAATACTGTGTGCAGGGGCCACTATGGGACATAATACTGTGTGCAGGGACCACTATGGGACATAATACTGTGTGCAGGGGCCACTATGGGACATAATACTGTGTGCAGGGGTCACTATGGGACATAATACTGTGTGCAGGGGCCACTATGGGGCATAATACTGTGTGCAGGGGCCACTATGGGACATAATACTGTGTGCAGGGGCCACTATGGGACATAATACTGTGTGCAGGGGCCACTATGGGACATAATACTGTGTGCAGGGGCCACTATGGGACATAATACTGTGTGCAGGGGTCACTATGGGACATAATACTGTGTGCAGGGGCCACTATGGGGGATAATACTGTGTGCAGGGGCCACTATGGGACATAATACTGTGTGCAGGGGCCACTATGGGGTATAATACTGTGTGCAGGGGCCACTATGGGACATAATACTGTGTGCAGGGGCCACTATGGGGTATAATACTGTGTGCAGGGGCCACTATGGGACATAATACTGTGTGCAGGGGCCACTATGGGACATAATACTGTGTGCAGGGACCACTATGGGACATAATACTGTGTGCAGGGGCCACTATGGGACATAATACTGTGTGCAGGTGCCACTATGGGACATAATACTGTGTGCAGGGGCCACTATGGGGCATAATACTGTGTGCAGGGGCCACTATGGGGCATAATACTGTGTGCAGGGGCCACTATGGGACATAATACTGTGTGCAGGGGTCACTATGGGGGATAATACTGTGTGCAGGGGCCACTATGGGGCATAATACTGTGTGCAGGGGCCACTATGGGGCATAATACTGTGTGCAGGGGCCACTATGGGACATAATACTGTGTGCAGGGGTCACTATGGGGGATAATACTGTGTGCAGGGGCCACTATGGGACATAATACTGTGTGCAGGGGACACTATGGGACATAATACTGTGTGCAGGGGCCACTATGGGGCATAATACTGTGTGCAGGGGCCACTATGGGGCATAATACTGTGTGCAGGGGCCACTATGGGACATAATACTGTGTGCAGGGGTCACTATGGGGGATAATACTGTGTGCAGGGGCCACTATGGGACATAATACTGTGTGCAGGGGTCACTATGGGACATAATACTGTGTGCAGGGGCCACTATGGGACGTAATACTGTGTGCAGGGGCCACTATGGGAGATAATACTGTGTGCAGGGGCCACTATGGGGGATAATACTGTGTGCAGGGGCCACTATGGGGCATAATACTGTGTGCAGGGGCCACTATGGGGCATAATACTGTGTGCAGGGGCCACTATGGGACATAATACTGTGTGCAGGGGTCACTATGGGACATAATACTGTGTGCAGGGGTCACTATGGGGCATTATACTGTGTGCAGGGGCCACTATGGGACATAATACTGTATGCAGGGGCCACTATGGGGTATAATACTGTGTGCAGGGGTCACTATGGGACATAATACTGTGTGCAGGGGCCACTATGGGACATAATACTGTGTGCAGGGGCCACTATGGGACATAATACTGTATGCAGGGGCCACTATGGGGTATAATACTGTGTGCAGGGGTCACTATGGGACATAATACTGTGTGCAGGGGCCACTATGGGGCATAATACTGTGTGCAGGGGCCACTATGGGACATAATACTGTGTGCAGGGGTCACTATGGGGGATAATACTGTGTGCAGGGGCCACTATGGGACATAATACTGTGTGCAGGGGCCACTATGGGGCATAATACTGTGTGCAGGGGCCACTATGGGACATAATACTGTGTGCAGGGGTCACTATGGGGGATAATACTGTGTGCAGGGGCCACTATGGGACATAATACTGTGTGCAGGGGACACTATGGGACATAATACTGTGTGCAGGGGTCACTATGGGGCATAATACTGTGTGCAGGGGCCACTATGGGACGTAATACTGTGTGCAGGGGCCACTATGGGAGATAATACTGTGTGCAGGGGCCACTATGGGGGATAATACTGTGTGCAGGGGCCACTATGGGACATAATACTGTGTGCAGGGGCCACTATGGGGGATAATACTGTGTGCAGGGGCCACTATGGGGCATAATACTGTGTGCAGGGGCCACTATGGGACATAATACTGTGTGCAGGGGCCACTATGGGACATAATACTGTATGCAGGGGCCACTATGGGGTATAATACTGTGTGCAGGGGCCACTATGGGACATAATACTGTGTGCAGGGGTCACTATGGGACATAATACTGTATGCAGGGGCCACTATGGGACATAATACTGTGTGCAGGGGCCACTATGGGACATAATACTGTGTGCAGGGGCCACTATGGGACATAATACTGTATGCAGGGGCCACTATGGGGTATAATACTGTGTGCAGGGGTCACTATGGGACATAATACTGTGTGCAGGGGCCACTATGGGACATAATACTGTGTGCAGGGGACACTATGGGACATAATACTGTGTGCAGGGGTCACTATGGGGCATAATACTGTGTGCAGGGGCCACTATGGGGCATAATACTGTGTGCAGGGGCCACTATGGGGCATAATACTGTGTGCAGGGGCCACTATGGGACATAATACTGTGTGCAGGGGTCACTATGGGACATAATACTGTATGCAGGGGCCACTATGGGACATAATACTGTATGCAGGGGCCACTATGGGGTATAATACTGTGTGCAGGGGTCACTATGGGACATAATACTGTGTGCAGGGGCCACTATGGGACATAATACTGTGTGCAGGGGTCACTATGGGACATAATACTGTATGCAGGGGCCACTATGGGACATAATACTGTGTGCAGGGGCCACTATGGGACATAATACTGTGTGCAGGGGCCACTATGGGACATAATACTGTGTGCAGGGGCCACTATGGGGCATAATACTGTGTGCAGGGGCCACTATGGGACATAATACTGTGTGCAGGGGTCACTATGGGACATAATACTGTATGCAGGGGCCACTATGGGACATAATACTGTGTGCAGGGGCCACTATGGGACATAATACTGTGTGCAGGGGCCACTATGGGACATAATACTGTATGCAGGGGCCACTATGGGGTATAATACTGTGTGCAGGGGTCACTATGGGACATAATACTGTGTGCAGGGGCCACTATGGGACATAATACTGTGTGCAGGGGTCACTATGGGGCATAATACTGTGTGCAGGGGCCACTATGGGGCATAATACTGTGTGCAGGGGCCACTATGGGACATAATACTGTGTGCAGGGGTCACTATGGGGGATAATACTGTGTGCAGGGGCCACTATGGGACATAATACTGTGTGCAGGGGACACTATGGGACATAATACTGTGTGCAGGGGTCACTATGGGGCATAATACTGTGTGCAGGGGCCACTATGGGACATAATACTGTGTGCAGGGGCCACTATGGGACATAATACTGTGTGCAGGGGTCACTATGGGACATAATACTGTGTGCAGGGGTCACTATGGGGCATAATACTGTGTGCAGGGGCCACTATGGGGCATAATACTGTGTGCAGGGGCCACTATGGGACATAATACTGTGTGCAGGGGACACTATGGGACATAATACTGTGTGCAGGGGCCACTATGGGGCATAATACTGTGTGCAGGGGCCACTATGGGACATAATACTGTGTGCAGGGGCCACTATGGGACATAATACTGTGTGCAGGGGTCACTATGGGACATAATACTGTGTGCAGGGGTCACTATGGGGCATAATACTGTGTGCAGGGGCCACTATGGGGCATAATACTGTGTGCAGGGGCCACTATGGGACATAATACTGTGTGCAGGGGTCACTATGGGGGATAATACTGTGTGCAGGGGCCACTATGGGACATAATACTGTGTGCAGGGGACACTATGGGACATAATACTGTGTGCAGGGGCCACTATGGGACGTAATACTGTGTGCAGGGGCCACTATGGGACATAATACTGTGTGCAGGGGCCACTATGGGGGATAATACTGTGTGCAGGGGCCACTATGGGGGATAATACTGTGTGCAGGGGCCACTATGGGAGATAATACTGTGTGCAGGGGCCACTATGGGGGATAATACTGTGTGCAGGGGCCACTATGGGGCATAATACTGTGTGCAGGGGCCACTATGGGGCATAATACTGTGTGCAGGGGCCACTATGGGACATAATACTGTGTGCAGGGGCCACTATGGGACATAATACTGTATGCAGGGGCCACTATGGGGTATAATACTGTGTGCAGGGGTCACTATGGGACATAATACTGTGTGCAGGGGCCACTATGGGACATAATACTGTGTGCAGGGGTCACTATGGGACATAATACTGTGTGCAGGGGCCACTATGGGACATAATACTGTGTGCAGGGGCCACTATGGGGGATAATACTGTGTGCAGGGGCCACTATGGGACATAATACTGTGTGCAGGGGCCACTATGGGACATAATACTGTATGCAGGGGCCACTATGGGGTATAATACTGTGTGCAGGGGTCACTATGGGACATAATACTGTGTGCAGGGGCCACTATGGGACATAATACTGTGTGCAGGGGTCACTATGGGACATAATACTGTGTGCAGGGGCCACTATGGGACATAATACTGTGTGCAGGGGCCACTATGGGGGATAATACTGTGTGCAGGGGCCACTATGGGACATAATACTGTGTGCAGGGGTCACTATGGGACATAATACTGTGTGCAGGGGCCACTATGGGACATAATACTGTGTGCAGGGGCCACTATGGGACATAATACTGTGTGCAGGGGACACTATGGGACATAATACTGTGTGCAGGGGCCACTATGGGACGTAATACTGTGTGCAGGGGCCACTATGGGAGATAATACTGTGTGCAGGGGCCACTATGGGGGATAATACTGTGTGCAGGGGCCACTATGGGACATAATACTGTGTGCAGGGGCCACTATGGGGGATAATACTGTGTGCAGGGGCCACTATGGGGCATAATACTGTGTGCAGGGGCCACTATGGGACATAATACTGTGTGCAGGGGCCACTATGGGACATAATACTGTATGCAGGGGCCACTATGGGGTATAATACTGTGTGCAGGGGCCACTATGGGACATAATACTGTGTGCAGGGGTCACTATGGGACATAATACTGTATGCAGGGGCCACTATGGGACATAATACTGTGTGCAGGGGCCACTATGGGACATAATACTGTGTGCAGGGGCCACTATGGGACATAATACTGTATGCAGGGGCCACTATGGGGTATAATACTGTGTGCAGGGGTCACTATGGGACATAATACTGTGTGCAGGGGCCACTATGGGACATAATACTGTGTGCAGGGGCCACTATGGGGCATAATACTGTGTGCAGGGGCCACTATGGGACATAATACTGTGTGCAGGGGTCACTATGGGGGATAATACTGTGTGCAGGGGCCACTATGGGATATAATACTGTGTGCAGGGGACACTATGGGACATAATACTGTGTGCAGGGGTCACTATGGGGCATAATACTGTGTGCAGGGGCCACTATGGGGCATAATACTGTGTGCAGGGGCCACTATGGGACATAATACTGTGTGCAGGGGTCACTATGGGGGATAATACTGTGTGCAGGGGCCACTATGGGGCATAATACTGTGTGCAGGGGCCACTATGGGACATAATACTGTGTGCAGGGGCCACTATGGGACATAATACTGTGTGCAGGGGTCACTATGGGACATAATACTGTGTGCAGGGGTCACTATGGGGCATAATACTGTGTGCAGGGGCCACTATGGGGCATAATACTGTGTGCAGGGGCCACTATGGGACATAATACTGTGTGCAGGGGTCACTATGGGGGATAATACTGTGTGCAGGGGCCTCTATGGGACATAATATTGTGTGCAGGGGACACTATGGGACATAATACTGTGTGCAGGGGCCACTATGGGACGTAATACTGTGTGCAGGGGCCACTATGGGACATAATACTGTGTGCAGGGGCCACTATGGGGGATAATACTGTGTGCAGGGGCGACTATGGGGGATAATACTGTGTGCAGGGGCCACTATGGGAGATAATACTGTGTGCAGGGGCCACTATGGGGGATAATACTGTGTGCAGGGGCCACTATGGGGCATAATACTGTGTGCAGGGGCCACTATGGGGCATAATACTGTGTGCAGGGGCCACTATGGGACATAATACTGTGTGCAGGGGCCACTATGGGACATAATACTGTATGCAGGGGCCACTATGGGGTATAATACTGTGTGCAGGGGTCACTATGGGACATAATACTGTGTGCAGGGGCCACTATGGGACATAATACTGTGTGCAGGGGTCACTATGGGACATAATACTGTGTGCAGGGGCCACTATGGGACATAATACTGTGTGCAGGGGCCACTATGGGGGATAATACTGTGTGCAGGGGCCACTATGGGACATAATACTGTGTGCAGGGGCCACTATGGGACATAATACTGTATGCAGGGGCCACTATGGGGTATAATACTGTGTGCAGGGGTCACTATGGCACATAATACTGTGTGCAGGGGCCACTATGGGACATAATACTGTGTGCAGGGGTCACTATGGGACATAATACTGTGTGCAGGGGCCACTATGGGACATAATACTGTGTGCAGGGGCCACTATGGGGGATAATACTGTGTGCAGGGGCCACTATGGGACATAATACTGTGTGCAGGGGTCACTATGGGACATAATACTGTGTGCAGGGGTCACTATGGGACATAATACTGTGTGCAGGGGTCACTATGGGACATAATACTGTGTGCAGGGGCCACTATGGGGGATAATACTGTGTGCAGGGGCCACTATGGGACATAATACTGTGTGCAGGGGCCACTATGGGACATAATACTGTGTGCAGGGGCCACTATGGGACATAATACTGTGTGCAGGGGCCACTATGGGACATAATACTGTGTGCAGGGGACACTATGGGACATAATACTGTGTGCAGGGGCCACTATGGGACGTAATACTGTGTGCAGGGGCCACTATGGGAGATAATACTGTGTGCAGGGGCCACTATGGGGGATAATACTGTGTGCAGGGGCCACTATGGGACATAATACTGTGTGCAGGGGCCACTATGGGGGATAATACTGTGTGCAGGGGCCACTATGGGGCATAATACTGTGTGCAGGGGCCACTATGGGACATAATACTGTGTGCAGGGGCCACTATGGGACATAATACTGTATGCAGGGGCCACTATGGGGTATAATACTGTGTGCAGGGGTCACTATGGGACATAATACTGTGTGCAGGGGCCACTATGGGACATAATACTGTGTGCAGGGGCCACTATGGGACATAATACTGTGTGCAGGGGCCACTATGGGACATAATACTGTGTGCAGGGGCCACTATGGGACATAATACTGTGTGCAGGTGCCACTATGGGACATAATACTGTGTGCAGGTGCCACTATGGGGGATAATACTGTGTGCAGGGGCCACTATGGGGTATAATACTGTGTGCAGGGGCCACTATGGGCCATAATACTGTGTGCAGGGGCCATTATGGGACATAATACTGTGTGCAGGGGCCACTATGGGACATAATACTGTGTGCAGGGGCCACTATGGGACATAATACTGTGTGCAGGGGCCACTATGGGACATAATACTGTGTGCAGGGGTCACTATGGGACATAATACTGTGTGCAGGGGCCACTATGGGACATAATACTGTGTGCAGGGGACACTATGGGATATAATACTGTGTGCAGGGGTCACTATGGGACATAATACTGTGTGCAGGGGTCACTATGGGGGATAATACTGTGTGCAGGGGCCACTATGGGACATAATACTGTGGCAGGGGCCACTATGGGACATAATACTGTGTGCAGGGGCCACTATGGGGGATAATACTGTGTGCAGGGGTCACTATGGGGTATAATACTGTGTGCAGGGGCCACTATGGGCCATAATACTGTGTGCAGGGGCCATTATGGGACATAATACTGTGTGCAGGGGCCACTATGGGACATAATACTGTGTGCAGGGGTCACTATGGGGGATAATACTGTGTGCAGGGGCCACTATGGGACATAATACTGTGGCAGGGGCCACTATGGGACATAATACTGTGTGCAAGGGCCACTATGGGGGATAATACTGTGTGCAGGGGCCACTATGGGCCATAATACTGTGTGCAGGGGCCACTATGGGACATAATACTGTATGCAGGGGCCACTATGGGGTATAATACTGTGTGCAGGGGTCACTATGGGACATAATACTGTGTGCAGGGGCCACTATGGGACATAATACTGTGTGCAGGGGTCACTATGGGACATAATACTGTGTGCAGGGGCCACTATGGGACATAATACTGTGTGCAGGGGCCACTATGGGGGATAATACTGTGTGCAGGGGCCACTATGGGACATAATACTGTGTGCAGGGGCCACTATGGGACATAATACTGTATGCAGGGGCCACTATGGGGTATAATACTGTGTGCAGGGGTCACTATGGGACATAATACTGTGTGCAGGGGCCACTATGGGACATAATACTGTGTGCAGGGGTCACTATGGGACATAATACTGTGTGCAGGGGCCACTATGGGACATAATACTGTGTGCAGGGGTCACTATGGGACATAATACTGTGTGCAGGGGCCACTATGGGACATAATACTGTGTGCAGGGGCCACTATGGGACATAATACTGTGTGCAGGGGCCACTATGGGACATAATACTGTGTGCAGGGGCCACTATGGGGGATAATACTGTGTGCAGGTGCCACTATGGGGGATAATACTGTGTGTAGGGGCCACTATGGGGTATAATACTGTGTGCAGGGGCCACTATGGGACATAATACTGTGTGCAGGGGCCACTATGGGACATAATACTGTGTGCAGGGGCCACTATGGGACATAATACTGTGTGCAGGGGCCACTATGGGACATAATACTGTGTGCAGGAGCCACTATGGGGGATAATACTGTGTGCAGGTGCCACTATGGGGGATAATACTGTGTGTAGGGGCCACTATGGGGTATAATACTGTGTGCAGGGGCCACTATGGGACATAATACTGTGTGCAGGGGCCACTATGGGACATAATACTGTGTGCAGGGGCCATTATGGGACATAATACTGTGTGCAGGGGCCACTATGGGGCATAATACTGTGTGCAGGGGTCACTATGGGACATAATACTGTGTGCAGGGGCCACTATGGGGTATAATACTGTGTGCAGGGGCCACTATGGGACATAATACTGTGTGCAGGGGCCACTATGGGACATAATACTGTGTGCAGGGGCCACTATGGGACATAATACTGTGTGCAGGGGCCACTATGGGACATAATACTGTGTGCAGGTGCCACTATGGGGGATAATACTGTTTGTAGGGGCCACTATGGGGTATAATACTGTGTGCAGGGGCCACTATGGGACATAATACTGTGTGCAGGGGCCACTATGGGACATAATACTGTGTGCAGGGGACACTATGGGACATAATACTGTGTGCAGGGGCCACTATGGGACGTAATACTGTGTGCAGGGGCCACTATGGGAGATAATACTGTGTGCAGGGACCACTATGGGGGATAATACTGTGTGCAGGGGCCACTATGGGACATAATACTGTGTGCAGGGGCCACTATGGGGGATAATACTGTGTGCAGGGGCCACTATGGGGGATAATACTGTGTGCAGGGGCCACTATGGGACATAATACTGTGTGCAGGGGCCACTATGGGACATAATACTGTGTGCAGGGACCACTATGGGACATAATACTGTGTGCAGGTGCCACTATGGGGGATAATACTGTGTGCAGGGGCCACTATGGGACATAATACTGTGTGCAGGGGCCACTATGGGACATAATACTGTGTGCAGGGACCACTATGGGACATAATACTGTGTGCAGGTGCCACTATGGGGGATAATACTGTGTGCAGGGGCCACTATGGGGTATAATACTGTGTGCATGGGCCACTATGGGACATAATACTGTGTGCAGGGGCCACTATGGGACATAATACTGTGTGCAGGGGCCACTATGGGGTATAATACTGTGTGCAGGTGCCACTATGGGGGATAATACTGTGTGTAGGGGCCACTATGGGGTATAATACTGTGTGCAGGGGCCACTATGGGACATAATACTGTGTGCAGGGGCCACTATGGGACATAATACTGTGTGCAGGGGCCACTATGGGACATAATACTGTGTGCAGGGGCCACTATGGGACATAATACTGTGTGCAGGGGCCACTATGGGACATAATACTGTGTGCAGGGGCCACTATGGGACATAATACTGTGTGCAGGGGCCACTATGGGACATAATACTGTGTGCAGGAGCCACTATGGGGGATAATACTGTGTGCAGGTGCCACTATGGGGGATAATACTGTGTGTAGGGGCCACTATGGGGTATAATACTGTGTGCAGGGGCCACTATGGGACATAATACTGTGTGCAGGGGCCACTATGGGACATAATACTGTGTGCAGGGGCCATTATGGGACATAATACTGTGTGCAGGGGCAACTATGGGGCATAATACTGTGTGCAGGGGTCACTATGGGACATAATACTGTGTGCAGGGGCCACTATGGGACATAATACTGTGTGCAGGGGCCACTATGGGGTATAATACTGTGTGCAGGGCCACTATGGGACATAATACTGTGTGCAGGGGCCACTATGGGACATAATACTGTGTGCAGGGGCCACTATGGGACATAATACTGTGTGCAGGGGCCACTATGGGACATAATACTGTGTGCAGGTGCCACTATGGGGTATAATACTGTGTGCAGGGGCCACTATGGGACATAATACTGTGTGCAGGGGCCACTATGGGACATAATACTGTGTGCAGGGGACACTA
Organism: Leptodactylus fuscus; assembly: GCF_031893055.1. Taxonomy (NCBI): domain Eukaryota; kingdom Metazoa; phylum Chordata; class Amphibia; order Anura; family Leptodactylidae; genus Leptodactylus; species Leptodactylus fuscus. The sequence goes on from NC_134275.1 coordinate 727,499, forward strand.
TGGGACATAATACTGTGTGCAGGGGACACTATGGGACATAATACTGTGTGCAGGGGCCACTATGGGACGTAATACTGTGTGCAGGGGCCACTATGGGAGATAATACTGTGTGCAGGGGCCACTATGGGGGATAATACTGTGTGCAGGGGCCACTATGGGACATAATACTGTGTGCAGGGGCCACTATGGGGGATAATACTGTGTGCAGGGGCCACTATGGGGCATAATACTGTGTGCAGGGGCCACTATGGGACATAATACTGTGTGCAGGGGCCACTATGGGACATAATACTGTATGCAGGGGCCACTATGGGGTATAATACTGTGTGCAAGGGTCACTATGGGACATAATACTGTGTGCAGGGGCCACTATGGGACATAATACTGTGTGCAGGGGCCACTATGGGACATAATTCTGTGTGCAGGGTCCACTATGGGACATAATACTGTGTGCAGGGGCCACTATGGGACATAATACTGTGTGCAGGGACCACTATGGGACATAATACTGTGTGCAGGTGCCACTATGGGGGATAATACTGTGTGCAGGGGCCACTATGGGGTATAATACTGTGTGCAGGGGCCACTATGGGCCATAATACTGTGTGCAGGGGCCATTATGGGACATAATACTGTGTGCAGGGGCCACTATGGGACATAATACTGTGTGCAGGGGCCACTATGGGACATAATACTGTGTGCAGGGGCCACTATGGGACATAATACTGTGTGCAGGGGCCACTATGGGACATAATACTGTGTGCAGGGGTCACTATGGGGGATAATACTGTGTGCAGGGGCCACTATGGGACATAATACTGTGTGCAGGGGCCACTATGGGACATAATACTGTGTGCAGGGGTCACTATGGGACATAATACTGTATGCAGGGGCCACTATGGGACATAATACTGTGTGCAGGGGCCACTATGGGACATAATACTGTGTGCAGGAGCCACTATGGGACATAATACTGTGTGCAGGGGCCACTATGGGGCATAATACTGTGTGCAGGGGCCACTATGGGACATAATACTGTGTGCAGGGGCCACTATGGGACATAATACTGTGTGCAGGGGTCACTATGGGACATAATAATGTGTGCAGGGGCCACTATGGGACATAATACTGTGTGCAGGGGCCACTATGGGACATAATACTGTGTGCAGGGGCCACTATGGGACATAATACTGTGTGCAGGGGCCACTATGGGACATAATACTGTGTGCAGGGACCACTATGGGACATAATACTGTGTGCAGGTGCCACTATGGGGGATAATACTGTGTGCAGGGGCCACTATGGGGTATAATACTGTGTGCAGGGGCCACTATGGGCCATAATACTGTGTGCAGGGGCCATTATGGGACATAATACTGTGTGCAGGGGCCACTATGGGACATAATACTGTGTGCAGGGGCCACTATGGGACATAATACTGTGTGCAGGGGCCACTATGGGACATAATACTGTGTGCAGGGGCCACTATGGGACATAATACTGTGTGCAGGGGTCACTATGGGACATAATACTGTATGCAGGGGCCACTATGGGACATAATACTGTGTGCAGGGGCCACTATGGGACATAATACTGTGTGCAGGAGCCACTATGGGACATAATACTGTGTGCAGGGGCCACTATGGGGCATAATACTGTGTGCAGGGGCCACTATGGGACATAATACTGTGTGCAGGGGCCACTATGGGACATAATACTGTGTGCAGGGGTCACTATGGGACATAATAATGTGTGCAGGGGCCACTATGGGACATAATACTGTGTGCAGGGGCCACTATGGGACATAATACTGTGTGCAGGGGCCACTATGGGACATAATACTGTGTGCAGGGGCCACTATGGGACATAATACTGTGTGCAGGGGCCACTATGGGACATAATACTGTGTGCAGGGGCCACTATGGGACATAATACTGTGTGCAGGGGCCACTATGGGACATAATACTGTGTGCAGGGGCCACTATGGGACATAATACTGTGTGCAGGGGCCACTATGGGACATAATACTGTGTGCAGGGGCCACTATGGGGAATAATACTGTGTGCAGGGGCCACTATGGGGCATAATACTGTGTGCAGGGGTCACTATGGGACATAATACTGTGTGCAGGGGCCACTATGGGACATAATACTGTGTGCAGGGGCCACTATGGGACATAATACTGTGTGCAGGGGCCACTATGGGGTATAATACTGTGTGCAGGGGCCACTATGGGGCATAATCATGTGGAGGGGGGAGAATGTCGGTTGGTCGGTTGGCATCAGTCGGGGGGGGGGGGGGGGGGACTCATGTCAAAATTTTGCCACAGCGCCGCGCCATTCCCAGTTACACCAATGATATCCAGTATAGCACTCACACTCAGGCCTGAAGACATGTCATAACAGGGTAGGGGTATTATAAACGGCCTATAGGCCGGGCCCATCAGGGGCCAAGAACAAAAATACATTTCTGATTGGAATAATCTAAGCAGTGAGACTTGAGAATGACAAGATACAATAGTTGCTTCCAGTCTATTGCTGGGCCTGCAGTTATGTATGAATACTAAATATCCACTAATATTGTGGAAACAGAAAACAGCAAGAAAAAACAACTTTCACCCAATAGATTTCCCTCTATGTCTAGACATCGTCTCATAAGACCCTCTGGAGCTCTGATGGCAATCACTTGTCCTTGGCCCACTCCTTTTTTTTAGAATATCGCTTTAAACCTCCTTGTTCGCTTTCAGTAATGTTATTATTGTCTTATTCCTGAAAGTAAATTCTGTAAGTCTGTATCGGTCGGATTTCCAATAACAGAAAAACATATTTGCATTTTGAGATTTATGAACTCATAAAAGGCAGACAGTAAGTCCATAGAAGTTTGGTTTGACCTCATTTTTAAGCATTATGCAAGATGAAATTCTCTAATGGCTTAACTGCCCTGGATATCTGTAATATTTTGTCCATGCCTAGCAGATTTATATCAGACCGCGCGCCATGTGAACTGTTACACAGCATTCTTATATTTAGCAATGGTAATGCATGGATTACAGTGTTTGCACTGCATACGAAGATGGATGATTTATTTATGGAGTTTCACATTAACATTGTTGTCAGCTAATACAAGGACCAAAACCATTAGATGCCAGGGACTCTGCTGCAAAACATGCATTATATAACACAGACTGCACAATGAGATTCTGATGCAATAAGACTGCAATGCATTCAGCCACTGAGCGGTAGATACTGCTGCATTGCACCTCCTGCCTGCAAGCTTTACAGGGGTCATCCAAGGAAAAAATAAGGTTTACTAGTCCTGGACTGGACTAATATTATAAGTGTGAAAGTTTGGTAGTTTGTTACTCAATCACGCAAAAACAGCTGAACGGATTTGGATAAAATTTGGCACATAGATAGTTTGTAACCTCGATTAAAACATTGGCTACTTTTTATCCTGGTAAATGACATGGCTTCATGACTGTTATGAATTTATGTTCACAGACTGTATTACACTGCTCCTGCCAGCAGGAGGTGTAGTAGTGACAGTCTGTTTCCGGAAATGGGGAAACAGATGGATAAATATTCATTTGGACATGCAAATGTACATTTTTGATTAATTACATTATTTAGAAAGTAAGAGGTGGGAGGGTGCTTAGATTAGTGTAGGGATTTCCAATTTATCCTGGACAACCACTTTTAGCAAGCGCTCTTTCATTCCTTTATCAGGAGGGAGCCTGGTGCTGCAGAGGCCACAGCTGAGTCAGCCACGGAATCCGTGGCCAGATAGGGAAGCGCTCTTCTCTTCTGCTACTAGCTAGCGGAAAAAAGAAGTCTATTGAAGTCTATGGTTTCGAGGCTGATTCCGCATCGAAATCTGCTCCAAAAAGCTCAATGTGAACATACCCTAAGAGTAGATAATCTATGTGGACACTTGGATAACTCCTTAAAGCTGCAGTAGATTTGCCGGGGGTCTAAATTTTCTACCCAGAAAACACTTGATTTAAAGGGGTTGTACCGCCAAGGGCAGTTATCCTCCATCCACAGTATAGGGGATCATTGTCAGATCACTGACGTTCCAGCCGACTGAACGTTCCCCTCTATGGTCCAGGGTAACGAAGCTTGGGTGCGCTTGTGTGACGGCGCTGGCGGTCTAGATGGTGAACGGTCAGTAATCTGAGACTTGTCCCTTATTCTGTGTGTCTATAACCTTCTAGTATTGGATACAAGTTTCAGTCCAAGCTTTGTATTACATAATATCATTCCTGTATAACATTGAATATTCCTAGTAACTACAATCCGCTGTATATATGTATACGTGTATCTGGCAAATACTTTCCTCATTAACATGACCGTAGCTGTAATTATTCTATATTCTAAGAGTTTTGGGCCAAAATGTGTTTTTTAGCATCTGGCGGCGGCTGTTGGTGTTTGTGCAGCAACTTTAGTGTGTAGAAGTGATGAGTTGCTCAAAGTTAATCGCCTAAAACTGTGCGGAGGGCGATACGCATCTCTGAGCTTTCACTAAGTCGAGATTTTGTCACAGCTTAATCATTTTTCTCTTTTACAATGTTATTATGGAGCCATCCATCTCTGGCTGCGAGGGATCTGCCACAAATCACAGTCACTCTACTTATCTTTTAGAATAAATTGGACACCAAAGTGTAATCTATCTGTAAGAAACACCTATGGAGAGATTTCGGGTATAATGCATGGGTTAATAAAAAAAAAAGCTCCAGATAAATGAATGAGATTCGGAGATTGTAGGAATGGAATATATGTCATGTGCCAGTGTCCTATCCTTATCCTGAAAGCTTTGTGGCTCACGTGTATAACATGTATAAATGGAGCAGTCATGTCTTATACCAGTAGACACCAGTCTTGTATTCATCTGGGGTGAGCGAAGCGGCTGCAGCTTTTACTGCTGGATTTGACGAGGCTTTAGGGTTAAGTTAATGTATAAGTCAACATTGCAATATATTATTGGTGTACTTAGCCGTCTGTCACTGGTACTGGGGTATAGGGGCAATATGGCACTCTCGTGACTACAGGTAATGCCGTGGCCCTTGGTGGCCAATGTACCAATTGTCTGGTTGTCCATAAGAGAGCGGCTGACCCGTGATACTGCCCCATGTTGGTCGCCTACTGAACCAAAGTCAAGAATGGAATTATTATAAGAAGGAAGCTCTTCTTTTAGGTTTCCCATTATTACTATATCAACCTCTGCAGCAAGAAAGACAGATTTTGGCACCGGAGAGCCTCAACCTTACAGATGTCGCTTTAGAAGAATACATTTTTCTTTATGCCTTCTTATAGAAAGTTTCCCTGCGTCAGAATCCGCCAGCAAAGGGTTCTCGCGATTTAATTTTGAATCTATTCAATGAGAATGATGGAATCACTTCTGTAATTTAGTACGATAAAATATTACGCGCGTCCTGCTAAGCATGCATGCGCTATCTGATTCTGGACAATATCTGATCTTCAGAAAATAGAAATGCCTGCAAGTTGATTGAAAATGAATGATGTTGCTATGTAGAGGAATATGAGAATTCTTCTATGTAATTAGAATCTGACATTGGTGTCTGACATTGAAGAAAACATTGCATATAAATACTTAGAAAGTTGGGTTTTATGGCGCGGCTGATTACTGACTCGTCTTGGAGGGTTATTATGTAGAGTTTGGACCAGTGGATTTCCCATATGACTTATGATGAGAATGGAGAGAACAATGGGGCCGCATTATTATCTGTGTATTATCTGTACGTTATCCCATTATAATTCCTCCGGTCCTATCAGCGTCATCGGATATTGGGCCATTTCTAGAAATGTTTCTGCTATCTGACATGAATGATACAATAAAATGGGCGGATTGGCTAATCGTATCTTATACTGAGACAGGATAAACTTCAGGAACGACCCGGTAACTCACTGGTTAGTGGTTTCTAGGACAAGGTGATTCAAAGGTTTTTATTATTTTTTAATATTGTTAAAAAGATTTTCAGTATTTTTATGTTTTATTTGTCTCCTTTAGGGTTTGAACCTGTGACCATTCGATTGCTTATACCATACACTATAATAGTACTGTAAAGTGTATATATATATATATATTAGGGTATAACTTCTCCATTATTATTGAGCTCCTCCTATGGCGGACCTGGGAATATTCGGAAGAATATCATCTCCATAGCAATGGCTGGTAAGATTGTGTGATCTGTTCAGAGAACCAGAAACAAGAGGAAAGTGAAAGTGACCCCTTAGATTCCATCTTTGCATCTGATCACAGCATCTGAGGGGTTAAGTGCCTATGATAAGAGGTGTCCCTGATCTCGAGTACCCTTGCTGACTATTTGCTGTATAAGGGCAGCATGGTGGCTCATGTGTTGTTGCAGTCCTGGGTTGAATACTGGCCAAAAACAACATCTGCAAGAGTCTGTATGGTCTCCCTGTGTTTGCATCAGTTGTCACTAGGTACTCTGGTTACTGTCAGAGGGGGCATTCCTGACAACTCAGTGTTATCGCAGTAAGGAACCTCCTGTCTGACAGTAGAAGGCTATGGAGGAGTAAAGTCAAGGGGGTGTTCCTCACAGCTCAGTGTTATCGGAGAGCAGTAGGGAACCTCCCATCTTACAGTAGAAGGCTATGGAGGAGTAAAGTCAAGGGGGCATTCCTGACAACGCAGTGTAATCGCAGTAAGGAACCTCCCGTCTGACAGTAGAAGGCTATGGAGGAGTACAGTCAAGGGGGCGTTCCTCACAGCTCAGCGTCATCCCAGGGTGGTAAGGACCTCTCATCTGACAGTAGAAGGCTATGGAGGAGTACAGTCAAGGGGGCGTTCCTCACAGCTCAGCGTCATCGCAGGGTGGTAAGGAACCTCCCGTTTGACAGTAGAAGGCTATGGAGGAGTACAGTCAAGGGGGCGTTCCTCACAGCTCAGAGTCATCGCAGGGTGGTAAGGACCTCCCATCTGACAGTAGAAGGCTATGGAGGAGTACAGTCAAGGGGGCGTTCCTCACAGCTCAGCGTCATCGCAGGGTGGTAAGGAACCTCCCGTTTGACAGTAGAAGGCTATGGAGGAGTACAGTCAAGGGGGCATTCCTCACAGCTCAGAGTCATCACGGGGTGGTAAGGACCTCCGGTCTGACAGTAGAAGGCTATGGAGGAGTACAGTCAAGGGGGCGTTCCTCACAGCTCAGAGTCATCACAGGGTGGTAAAGACCTCCTATCTGACAGTAGAAGGCTATGGAGGAGTACAGTCAAGGGGGCATTCCTCACAGCTCAGAGTCATCACGGGGTGGTAAGGACCTCCGGTCTGACAGTAGAAGGCTATAGAGGAGTAAAATCAAAGGGGTGTTCCTCATAGTGCAGCGATGTCACTAGGTGATGATGTTGGGGATATATCGGTTCCAAAATTAACATCACCGATATCTCCAGCACTGGGACACATACTGGCAAAGCCAACATTGTTCTGAATACTGCGCACTGTCAACCTACTAGCGGTATATAAAACTGCACATTGACAAGGACCTGAAAGGTCGTCATTAACTTATGTAACAGTATCAGGGGTAACCTGCATATGGTACAATGTAACAAGTGCATTATTATTTGAAATATATTGGACTATACGGTAATTCACAGGCAGATGGTAAGGGAAGATGAGTTGCTGTGATGTAACAAACAGTAAATATTAGATTAAGTAGGTGAATAGAAGATGATGCAAAGTTGATGAATTCTGCGCTATCCTTGTGTTTAAGAATGTGAGCGGATATGAAAGATGAAGCTGCTGTCAGACAGAGACATGAAATAATAAAGAGGAAAGGTTTATGTCTTGCATTATGCACCTTCACATTTTCCCCGGGGCACTTTATTCAAGTTACTGAAGAAATTCTTTTTGTTAATTCTCATCAGCATATTAATCATACTGTCCGAGCGAACATCACTCATTAGGGCGATATTCCCCTTGAGGCCTGAAATGTGTTTTTGCTAATATTTTCCCTCAAATTTTAAAGTTATGCAAAACACATTAAAAGTTAAACGAAAAAAACGAAATAATTGTAACAATAATGGAAATCTTTCATTGTGCTGTGAGATAGCATTGAGGAAGAATAACATATAAAACCATCTGGGATGTGCCAATGTCCGAACACAAGTGTGACTGTAATAAATAATTATCTATTAATAACAAACACTCAAAGACCTTTTAGATTTAACAATGAACCATAGAAATCTGAGGTTGATGTGATTGCTGGATATGAATAGCATGAGCCTGAATACATTGCATATATACATTATTAAAAAATACTACACAGCATATGGTCACAAGGATATACATTAGAGATGGGTAAGCCTCTAAAAATTTGATTTATGTTTGAGTTTGGCTTTTCGGGTTCCCAGTTCATTTCGAGACGAACAGTTCATTACAAATCACACAGTAAGGGTGCATTCACATGGAGTAACGTGCCGCGTGACCTGGCACATATACGCCGTGTGAGATTTTGAGCGCTGTATACGGTCCCATTGATTTCAATGGGAGCCTGGATCGTATACACCGTGTTATTTTGCGGCCGTGATTTTAAATAACGCAGCGTATACGATCCAGGCTCCCACTGAAATCAATGGGACCGTATACAGCGCTCAAAATCTCACACGGCGTATACGTGCCAGGTCACGCGGCACGTTACTCTGTGTGAATGCACCCTAAATTGGCTTAAAACATAGCATAGAACACTGTCAGGACTCCCAGGAACCTATCTATAAAACATAGTGTAGAAAACTCTTAGGGCCCCTAGGAATTCTCTAAGGTTGCATTCACACGGTGTAACGTGCCGCGTGATGTGGCACGTGTACGCCGCGGGACCCTTTGCGTGCCGTACACGCTCCCATTGATTTCAATGGGAGCGGGGATCGTATGCGCCGCACTAGTTTGCGGCCGTGAACAAATGCTCGGCCGCAAACTAGCGCGGCGCATACGATCCCCGCTCCCATTGAAATCAATGGGAGCGTGTACGGCACGCAAAGGGTCCCGCGCCGTACACGTGCCACATCACGCGGCACGTTACACCGTGTGAATGCACCCTAAAGAAAACACAGCCAAAGTTATGTCAAAGTATAAAGTGAAATTATTATACTCAGGGTTCTCTTTAGACCTCAGAGATTTTTTTTGAGTCAAAGCCAATTGTGGCTACAAAAGGAATAAGAAATATCTATAAAGTACTGGTACGTTCCCCTTATGCTTAATCCATTCCTGCTTTGGCCAAAACCACATCAAAATTTGCAACAAAAAATGTTACTTTTCTGCAACGTCCTTTAGAAATTCCCTGGTCTGACATCATGGATTTTGCTCTCAGCCACTGAGTGAAGACTTGATACTCTTCTATATACTATGATATATATTTCAGAAGTGCATTATATGCCATTGGTGTACTACTATAATGAAAGCGGCCAACCAATTAGAAAATAGTTTGTAATAAAGGTTCGGAGTTCTGTCTGGGCACTATGTGACATTTACATGACATTTTCATCCTTCAAACCTTAGTTTAACAGCAGCTTAACAGACTGAACCCTCAGCATTTTATACAATATTTTACAGCCTAGAATATGAAATTCTGCTACAACATGAAAATGAATGTCACAGTGTTGGTAAGAAGAAGAAGATCGGGTTAGCATTCAAATACTTAAAAGGAATATAAGGTGAAAATAATAGAAAAAAAATATCACATCTTATCTTCTGTGTCTCTGCTGCGACAGCTTTATCATTGGCAGAGGATTGGAGTGGAAACAATTGTTTGTAGATTTTTCTTGGAATTCACAGCAAAAAACACTTTCATGCAAATTTAAAGGGTAAAATTTGTAGTGGAATTCCGTAACATAAACTGACATGCTGCAAATTTTAAAATTCGTCAATTTTTATTAGGATTTGGCAGAGATTTCATCAGTGTGTAGATTAAACTTAGCAATGGATTTCTGCTGATCTGAGGCCAGGACGCTTCCTCTTCTCAGGTCATTGAAGTCGTGTTCATTAGTCACATGACTATTCTGCATTTACATGAATGGGATTAAGCTGCAATACCTAACACACCTTCTATACAATGTTATGGTGCGCTGTGCTTGGTATGGGGTGAAGCAGAGCGGCCTCTTTAAGCAGCTGACATTTTTACAGAATTTTGACCTCCTTCAACTGATTTGATATCCTTCCAATATGTCATCCAATCATTATCCTGGAAAACATCTTTAACTTCTAATTGTTGGCGTGAGGACAAAGTTTCTTACATAGGTTGTCCGGCCTAAAATTTTATTTATTAATTAGGTCGGGAAAGGTGAAAATAAATAAAACTAAACCATACAGATCTGTCGCCGGTGCTCCAGTGTCTGGTCCTGCAGCTGCTTTGTCGTATTCCAGCTGAAGTATCCACCCCTTGTGACAGCTGAGGCCAATTAGCAGCCTCAAGAAGGGAACCTGAGATGTCATCACCTGTGGCATCATTATCTGTGACACCCCGGTCCCTGTCCTGAGGCCACTGATTGGCTTCAGCAGTCATGTGACCATGGAGGTAAATCAACGGCTTCAAGAAGGGAATTAGAGATGTGACTTACTGTGACATCCTCGGTCCCTTTTATGAGGCCTCCACTTGGCTTCAGCTGTCATGTGACTGCTAAGGCCAATCAGTGACCTCATCAGAAGGGACACAGAACTGATGAGAAATTGAAGAACAAGAAAGCAGCTGCCCTGACCGGACCATCCTGTGAGGACGCCAGAGCATTGGTGTCAGGTGAGTATGATTTTTTTCTAACCTCCTGGAGAACCTCTTTAAGGAAGGCTCCACAATGTGTTGAAGGAGTGAGTATATATTAGAAGGGCCCAGGGATGTAGCTATACCGTAAGCAAGTTTGAGTAGAGTTCTCCTGGAATATAGTCTTTGCTGGAATATATTAAGCTTTAGTGGTATATACTTTGATTGAGAAGATCCCTTAAGCCCCCATGGAATTTTCCATACAATATCCAGTGCAATAAGTATTATCTTCATTACAAATGTGAATTTGCTCACCCGATGCGTTATTACTATTGTAACTTGTAATACTACAATAAAACCATTTATTGTATTTGCATTCTCTTCTATTTGAGGAGTTTAATGCTGACCAAAGAAATACTAGAAAAAAAAAAATATCAAAGCCTACGTCAAGCCTCCAGTGTGAAGTCGGCAGGAATAGTTGATGTGCATTATTTAACTTAATAAATTCGCAACCTTGGAAAGCAACAAGTGCATTGAGCAAATCCCTCCAAAGACCTCATAAAACAGTTTTCATAAAAACCCAATTTATTTAGTAATTGATTCCGAATAAATGAATCAAAACTGTATCTGAAAGTATCCGACAGTGGCTGAAGTTTAATATTTACTAATTATACGAAGGTTCATTTCCTGTGGTTTTATATTTATTTCAATTACAACACCTAATCACTCATCATAATGAAGCTCTTATGCAACGTTTACTATTAAAAAAACCCACTACCATTGCCGTAGATCAAAATGAATGACTCTCGTATCACAACCGCGAGATTTACATTCCTTGAAATTTGCATTGCATTGTCAAGAAATTAATTAACCCTTTGAAACATCATTTCTCTTGAAACTCATCCAAAATGGCAGAAGAAATACTTTTCCCCGTGAAGTTTAAAACCTCGAACTTTAGCGTAAAATCATAACATGATCCATTAGCGCGGTCATTGGCTTTCAAGAGTCTGCGGATAATAACCTAAGACCTATTAATTAAAATAGAGGATTATGATGTTCGAGCCCTCGGTGAATACATTTCCAAATGTTCCTGTCACACCAACGCAAGCTGTGTGCCTCCAGCACTTGAGTGATGGTGTCGGGATGACCTTCCTATCCAGATCTATAGTTTAACATGCCAAGCTTATAAGAACCTTTGTTTTGACAATGGGCGGAAATGGGTTTGATAAGAAAGCATACCGGACCTTGTTGATGTAATTGGATTGTGTAGTAGACCCTTTAAAGAGGACCTTTCACCACCTTCACCAACTTGAGATGGGTGATATCAGGCCGGACTGTGGATAGTATCAGAGGTCAGAATTGCAGAATCTACAGCCTGACACTGCTCACCTGACAGTACAAAGCTTATATAGAATATTATGCAGCAAAACTAACCGCACTCATTGTTCAGGAACAGTCGGGGCTGTCTCATTGGTTCGTGGTTCATAGCAACCTGTGTAAACAATGGGAGAAGTAAGTTCACATAGCAGGCAAACAAAGCAGCATTTCTAAAGCAATATACTTAGGAAAAGTCTTCAATTTACATAAGTTACCAGTATAGATAGGATCCTTGAGATGGACAATCCCTTTAAGACTTGACATTGCATATTGACCACAAGGTACCTCTGTGCACTTATCCAATTGTCCTTGGAGTGAGAAGGGTTTAGCCTATTATTGTGGTTTCACAAAGCAAAAGGGTGGAACAACAGGGATAACCCTAACTATCTTGCAAATCATATATCAAAGCATGAGTATAAAACTAGAAGCTTATAAAAATTTAAAAAATCACAATGCCATGGGCTTTACACTTCTTGATGACACTGCGCACGGTAGACACAGGAACATTCAGGGCTTTGGAGATGGACTTGTAGCCTTGAGATTGCTCAGGCTTCCTCACAATTTTGTTTCTCAAATCCTCAGACAGTTCTTTGGTCTTCTTTCTTTTCTCCATGCTCAATGTGGTCACACAAGGACACAGGACAGAGGTGGAGTCAACTTTAATCCATTTCAACAAGTGTGCTTTAGTTATTGCCACCACCTGTTAGGTGCCTCAGGTAAGTAACAGGTGCTGTTAATTACACAAATTACAGAAGCATCACATGATTTTTCAAACAGTGCCAATACTTTTGTCCACCCCCTTTTTTATGTTTGCTGTAGAATTAGATCCAATTTGGCTTTTTGACAATTCTTTTTGTGGTTTTCCATTGAAGACAAATTAAATGAAGATAATACCAAAGAATTTGTGACTGCAATCATTATCTGGAAGAACACGAGTATTATCTGATAGAATTGCAGGGGGGCCAATACTTTTGGCCAACACTGTATCTATCTACCTCTATTATTTGTAGTGTGCATAAGCTTCCATCATTGTGCATTATGTGCAATTATTGAGGGAAAAAGCTGCTAAAAGTGACGTATTGTGGCTGCTTATACATAAAAATGGAAGAAACAGAAATGAATAACTGGAGGAGGCTCCGCTGGCTGATTTCCTCAGCACTTGTGATGATAAATACTTTTGGTAAATTTTTTCCACTCATCCTTCCAATTTCCATTATCCTATCACTGACCTTGTAGATTAGCTCGAAATGCATTTGCCAATTTTGGACAAATTACAAAATTTATTGAAACTATGTAATTCATTTGCCAGAAATAAACAAAGTGCAAAGAAGACAATTAGTTCTAGAATTCTTACTTCTTTTCTCAGATATTTGCTTCATGCTTCAATTAAATCAATGACATCACATTAAACAGAGAGAGGAGAGTTATAAAAATCTCATTATTCCATGGGCTTAATAGATGATGTTTAGTGGCCAAAAATATCTTGAGGGTTATCTAAAAAAATCTATTAACATAACAGATCATCATCCCCATAAAAACGAAAAATAACCCATGAGTGCCCGGTGCCTAAGCTCTACGTCCATTGGGTCACCTTTGTGCCAGTTATTGGTCAAAAAGATTTTTTGGCATCTAATGCTAATATTGTAGCAGTGTAACATACAAGCTGGGTCAAAAGGATAACAGAATAATAACAATGTCCAGGTTTAGTCCAGGAGTTCATGGATAAAGCCAAATTAGCAAAGACTCAGATAACTAGAAAGGGAAGCTAAAGTCAATCACCAGGGAATAACCAGATCATTTCTGAGAGCACAAACCTAGCTACAGTCACGAGCAGGCACCTGAGGAGTCTCAATGCAGAGTGGAAATACCCTGCCTCAGCTCAAGACTGGACAATGAGGCAGCCCTATGGTCCGAGCTCTAGTTGGCTGAAGATCTAGCCAGAGTTTGGCTTGTAGGCATAACAGTCTTACTGCAATGGCTATGAGCAGCGCTGTACTGAAAAGTATGATGGACTCTAGTATCATTGCACATATTGAGATACCTAACAAAATCATTATGTCATAATCACTTATCAAATCCTTGCAGACAGCTCTCTGGCACTTCTCCTCCCATCCTCACAGTATACTTTGTCATGTAGAGAACTTCTGAAGATATCAGTTCTGTCCTAGATGAACTATAGAACAGTGATATAATAAGATCCTATTGATTTGCAGCACAGTCATAAAATTGCCTTGGCTTACTCTCCGGTGTATATTTCTGTGTGTTCTGTGTGCAGAATATCCAGTGTATTTTTGAGATATAACTTCCTAGTGCTTCTATAACAGATGACAAAGAGAAACTTACTACAGGCAGGAAAGTATTGTGAAGGAATATACTAAGTCTGTACCAACTAAACACAACACTGAGACTATGCTGTGTGAGTTTAAGGGGGGCAGAAGTTCTAATAGTTGCCTAAACTGTATCATATAGGCAAAACACCTAATTGCTGAAGTGCATATTTAAATACACTCACCGGCCACTTTATTAGGTCCACCATGCTAGTAACGGGTTGGACCCCCTTTTGCCTTCAGAACTGCCTCAATTCTTCGTGGCATAGATACAACAAGGTGCTGGAAGCATTCCTCAGAGATTTTGGTCCATATTGACATGATGGCATCACACAGTTGCAGTCGCAGATTTGTCGGCTGCACATCCATGATGCGAATCTCCCGTTCCACCACATCCCAAAGATGCTCCTCTATTGGATTGAGATCTGGTGACTGTGGAGGCCATTGGAGTACAGTGAACTCATTGTCATGTTCAAGAAACCAGTCTGAGATGATTCCAGCTTTATGACATGGCATTGCATTATCCTGCTGAAAGTAGCCATCAGATGTTGGGTACATTGTGGTCATAAAGGGATGGACATGGTCAGCAACAATACTCAGGTAGGCTTTGGCGTTGCAACGATGCTCAATTGGTACCAAGGGGGGGCCCAAAGAGTGCCAAGAAAATATTCCCCACACCATGACACCACCACCACCAGCCTGAACCGTTACCGATACAAGGCAGGATGGATCCATGCTTTCATGTTGTTGACGCCAAATTCTGACCCTACCATCCGAATGTCGCAGCAGAAATCGAGACTCATCAGACCAGGCAACGTTTTTCCAATCTTCAATTGTCCAATTTCGATGAGCTTGTGCAAATTGTAGCCTCAGTTTCCTGTTCTTAGCTGAAAGGAGTGGCACCCGGTGTGGTCTTCTGCTGCTGTAGCCCATCTGTAGCCTCAAAGTTGGACGTACTGTGCGGCGTTCAGAGATGCTCTTCTGGCTACCTTGTAACGGGTGGCTATTTGAGTCACTGTTGCCTTTCTATCAGCTGGAACCAGTCTGGCCATTCTCCTCTGACCTCTGGCATCAACAACGCATTTCCGCCCCCCACAGAACTGCCGCTCACTGGATGTTTTTTCTTTTTCGGACCATTCTCTGTAAACCCTAGAGATGGTTGTGCGTGAAAATCCCAGTAGATCAGCAGTTTCTGAAATACTCAGACCAGCCCTTCTGGCACCAACAACCATGCCACGTTCAAAGGCACTCACATCACCTTTCTTCCCCATACTGATGCTCGGTTTGAACTGCAGGAGATTGTCTTGACCATGTCTACATGCCTAAATGCACTGAGTTGCCGCCATGTGATTGGCTGATTAGAAATTAAGTGTTAACGAGCAGTTGGACAGGTGTACCTAATAAAGTGGCCGGTGAGTGTACATAGTTTATACAATTCTAGTAATTGGGCTTTATGTCATTTATTTTATCATTGTTAGTGCCCATCTCTTGAACAAGATATTTTCTGTGTGTTCTGTGTGCAGAATATCCAGTGTATTTTTGAGCTGTAATTTCCCACTGCTTCTATAAGAGATGACAAAGAAAGACCCACCACAGACAGAAGAGCATTGAGAAGCTGTTTCACATAGGAATATGCTAATTCTGTATCATCTCAACAAAACCCTGGGACTCTGCCATGTGAGTTTGGGGGGACAGAAGTTTTAATACTCGCCTGTTCTGTATTATATAGCCATAACACACCATTGCTGAAGTGCTTCTTTACATACATACTTTATGAAATTCTAGTAATTGGACTTCATGTCATTTATGTTATCATTGTTCGTGTCCATCTCTAGAACCAGATAGTATAAGCGACGGGCTACTTGGTATTTCCAGTCCTTTCTAGGTAACGTTGGTTTCTTTTCTTAATAGAGTTTTACAACATAATGCGCAGTTCCATGCTTGGCATGTAAAATCTCAGCACATGATTCTGTCTTATGTTCTCCTCTTTGATTCTATTTCACCCATCATCCTCACTGAGCACGCAGTCAGGTTTACTGATTGAGGCCAAACTAATCTTGCACTATAGAAGCCTGCAGCCCTGCAGCACCCGACGCGTCTGAACGCTGTCAGTTGATTATTGAAATATTCATAAAGCTACTTATGAAGAACCCTGTTAACACTTCACCCATTACTTGCAACATTACGGAACTATTCAAGAGAAGTTAAATTAATAGCTTGAACAATATAATACTAATTAGCCATTTAAGTGAACAAAATCTGTGGCTTAATATGCGTAATGGCCTGTGCCGAAATGACACGGCAATCTTACCGCTTGTTTATGTTTGGATATTGTATTATAAGGACGGCGAGAAATGTTAATGTGACACCGGGAATAGGTTTTATCCTATTACCACATCTGATCATTTTTGCTGGGTTTGGGATTTAGCGCAGTGAGATTGAGAGGTTAAATGGATTGGAAATTGTCAGCTCATGGTGATTTGCTTTCTGCCTTAACAACAATGGCAAATCAATATTAATATCAATATCTCCCAGCAGAACAATTTCACATCAGCCCCGTTCTTATTGTCAGCAGAAAGCAGTCACATCTCTCCTGTGTTCTGGAGACAAATCCGAAAACATTTTCCAGCGTTCTGAACTTATTGCTTTAATCTTTACTTACTGATAAAAATGGCCACCAAGCGGTGCAGCTTCTTCTTATTCCTAATATACCTTGTGATCTGCATGGGCGACTGCTCTGGAGATCTAGCTCACTATAAATTTGGTCTTCATTACTATTGACATCATTTATATTCTGATGGACATAGAGAACATTATTGGATCCTGGGTAATACTTTAGAAGCATGTCATGTTTATGATAAGATACTAAGCACCATTCAATAACCGCTACATACCATTTAAAGTGGATTTATGGTTAATCTATAGCCTTACCTGTGTGACTGACACCCTGTCTACCAATTAAGTCTGGGGCAGGTCCTGGACTTCCTATATACGGGTCATCAGCCCACACAGGTTTGCTGGCTAATGTGACTGTCCTGTGAATTTGTCCTCGCTAGCTTCTTGCTATTGTATTACTGACCTCTGACCTTTGGCTTTCCTTGTGACTACTCTTTTGGATTATGATTTTGTACTGCTTTGTCTCTCTGGCTTTTTCCCTTGGCTTGCTGACTTCTCTTCTGTGATGTTTTCTCCTGTATTTTTCTGTGTGACACTTATTTCTAGCAAGGGATTGCCACCCAGTTGTCGTCTGTTGCCTAGGACTGTTTAGGTAAGTAGGCAGGGACAGGGGCTGGGTCGAGTTTAGGACTCACTGTCTCTGTCTCCCCTTTCTTCCTGGTTTCAGCAGCAGCACTGGGGAATTGCACAAATAACATTTCCCTTACAAATGACTTATATCTCTGGAACTACGGAACTTTAACAAATTAAGCATCAAAATGCTCAATGTAACAACACACCAGAGGATGTTTGTCATTGCATTTTTCAGATCTGGTGACAAGTCCTCTTTAAGACACTACTGGATACTAACCCAAACCTTTAAGGTGCTATTGTGTCAACGCCACTATAAATTTCAGATATTTTATATACCGTATCTGCACCATCTGAAAGGGACATGAGGAGGAGCCTTGTGAAAGTCTTCTGACTGATGGATCTCACAATGTTCCTCCTCCTATAGATCCTTATATCATGGTACTGCAGAACAGAATTTGATGCAACCAGTTGGATGATTTGTTTGCTAAACCATACGGCACTTGAAGTACAAATAGTTGGGTTTCCTTTTCTATAGGACATGTATGATAGTCACATTTGAAAAATGAATTGTGGAAATACAGACATCACTTTATTTGTAACTGCAATTCGTGTACTACAATATCATTACTATCTGCAATCTTTTATATCATTCTTACCTTGGGACAGGGCTACTCGATACCTGTAAACACACGTGGGTAAAAAAAAAAATCTGGACCTTCTTCTCTAAGTTAGCTAACAAGTGATTGGTCATCAGCATCAAATTGGTGGGATCCAACACCCAATCAGTGGCCATGACTTCCTGATTTATACAGTGTACACTGGAATGGTAGCTCAGCAGCAATAACTCAGAATGACCACTATGGAGTGGATGTGTCTGTATATGGTGAGTAGTGCGGTGTCACACCCTCCCTGATCTAATGGCAATGACCTATCCTAAAGACATCATGGACAACCAATTCAATACATTTTAAATAGTAAATAATGATCCTTTCTAATATAAAACTTTCTGCTTTCTTCGCCTGGTCTTATAATTGTCAGAAGTTTTGGTCAAAGATAGAGATGAGCGAACTGGTTTGGATTGAACCAAATTCGACCCAAATATTTCAAAAGTGTTGCATTCAACCTACAAAAAATCTTTGGGGTTCATCATCTGCGAACCAGAAGTGAAATTGTCATACTCTGGGGTCTATTTTACGTTAGAATGTAGTAGGTGGATGTCCAAGGGAGCTGGAACAAATAACAAACGTTTATTTTTTTAAATCCATATACAGCTCACAAAGTGCTTTTTTCCCCCAAATACTTATTGATAGCCAGTGTGTTACTTGTTAATTTACTGAATTTCCCCATGGTGGGATTATTAAAGGATTATTTTATCTTATTATATGTACAATGCTATGTTGTTCATTATATGTATAATTTTTTGTTACATTAATTTGTAAAATTTTTTGTTTTTTGGAAAATTTGTTAAATAAAAACTGCATCAAAATTGTGTTTGTTTGTCACTGACTACCAGACGTTTCTCCTTAGTTTTCTGAACCGGACAAACATGAGTTCTTATTCCTAAAGAGATGGTGAGATCAATGAGTGTCTTCCCGCTGTAGAAACCCCCTCCCATATACACACATACATGAAAAACTTTGAAAATCTTGACCTTTGTGGTCTCCGCCGGTTCGTGTAAAATACTTCTTCTTACAAGTGAAATATAAAAGGCAAGGAACGATCATTCTTCTTATACTAAAGGATGTCTTTCGGCAGTAGCTTGAATTGGCTTAAGAAGTGGAAGACGGAAATGAGTGTAGAAGAGGAGGCTGCCGAGACGCAATAGGCACAATACCTGAGCTATGAGCGCTTTGTGTTTGCTCCTACTCTTATCTGGCTTAGCTACCACACTGAATAATATTACTGAATGGTTCGCCAGTGAGCTATGAATTCCTATTTCCCCACAGGTTAAGAAAACTACCAGTATTTCCAAGTGGTGTGATTCGAAGGAGTGCATCTTCTAAAGCTGCTCCAAGGATAAGACTGTTGTTAATTTTTCTTTGCAGTTACTTAAATCCCATTGTTCCTTCATAAAAACCTTATATCATCTGTGTGGAAACAAGACAATGCAGCGGAAATGAAAAATGAGTTGGAGTAACAAGTTATCTCACTTCAAAGGGACTACGGAAATAGTGTTTCAAAACAAGGTTTATTACTTTTTCCCCAAGATATATGAACCGGTGTTATCAGTTTAATGCAAAAACTGGATTTATAGAGCAATAAAAAAAGGTTCAAGTGCTATTAAACTTTTAGTACAGTTTGAGAAATGAAAATATATTAATTCTGCGCATTTACTAAAGTTACATTGAATTCGGGGAACAATTACAAATCATTTAAAACCAGATTTGGGCCACTTTGGGGTTTGGATTCATCTGGAGTTAATGACATTGCGTTGACTAGACAGGGCGGAGAATTTCTCAATGATCAATAGATATTATTTCGCAGTGACAGCTGGCGCTCAGTCGGACTGCTCTGAAGTCTTCTCAGAAACTTTGTTGCAAAACTTTCCTGCTTGAAATCCATTAATTGTGGAATTTAATTTTGATCTGTAACATATGTCATTTGATTTGCTAAAAACCGTTTTATTCTCCACCTATATGTAAGGCTGCCAGGTAACAGATCAACTTTAATGTACAGAATTCAAGGTAAAATCCTTTTAGCTTAAAGATTCAGCTCACGTTCCTAACCCAAGTTTTCTGATTTTGCTATAAAAATAGTAGATTTCATGGAATAATTAGACTATGTTCACACTGCATTCAGGGCTTATGTTTGGGGTCTTAATTTGAAAATTGCCATTGTCATACACAAGACAAACATAAGATAAGATAAGATAAAATAATCCTTTAATTTAAGTGTGTTACAGGTGCATAGATAATACAGTAATATATTACAAGATAGAACACACACAAGCTCATAGCAGATAGAAGAGATACCAGGAGTCAGAGCAACTAAGAAGACGTCAGGATCAGTTAGTTCTCTGTGTGGAGTGATCTTCACTTAGCCTGATGTTGATTATACAGCCTGACCGTATACTGTATATTACAACTTTTTAGTATAGTCTGGTATTGAAATACTGGAGTTATGACATCATACATTTACAATGAAATGCCAAGAGACACTCTTATATACATCAACCTTGCATCTTATATTATCAAACAATTACTATGAAGATGGAGCCCAAATGCACAAGTCTGAAGGTGCTCATACATATTATATTAATGTTGGCCACACTCATTGATTTCTGCTCGGCTGTATGACTTTATGATGGGAATGAGATGTCCTGATCCTTTCCTAACAGATGATGTTGGAAGAAAGAAGGATAATACATATCTGATTTTACATGTCCATTGTCTATGTCTATCTATCTATCTATCTATCTATCTATCTATCTATCTATCTATCTATTATCTATCTATCTATCTATCTATCTATCTATCTATCTATCTATCTATCTATCCTAAAAATGCTGAAGCCCTAACTCTGATCACTAAGCCAAATAATATGTTGCCACTTCTTGTTTTCTGTTGTAGATTTGCAGATTTATTGTATCAGCACACTGATGATTACAGCTATCGTGAATACGCAGATGAGACATAGAAGCCGCCATTCACAATAGGTAATTTCACAGCAAAGAGCATTCCTACAACACTCTGTCCTAGAAGTCAGTAGGATCTGCTCTAGACCATTGTATCTATGGCCCAAGATCCATCTCCAGCAGGCAGGGTTGGACATGCAAGATTTTTTATTTTATTTATTTTTTTACATGTAGACAGTAAAAATACATGAGCAAAAATCCTTAAAAAATATGTGTAACATAAAAATGTGAGCTATACAATTGGTCATTCCCTGGTGACACTTTCCCTTTAATTGCTGAGCTTTATTCTATGGGTAGAAATGAGAGGTTACAGCACAGCTGTCTGCAAAAAATGAAGTAATATCTGCGTGTAGCTAAATTTTAGAAAAATGCAAAAATTTGCTAAATTGGGAGAGAGAAAAAATCATAAAGATTGTACGACACTGACAAATAAAGATATACAGCCCAGATAAGCGCTCCATCCAATAGAGAGATACTTAGAATAAGAGAAATAATAACATCCTAAAGTCTTCTGGAGATGGGTGACTTCTCAAGACGCCGCCTAGAACCGAGGTCTTATTACGGCTGCACACAGAATGAAATGTGACATTTATTGCTTTAAGAAAATTATGCAAATTGTAAAGATTTGTTGCTGCTTTATCTTCTCTTTAATTTCTCGGTAATTTTGTAGCCATTAGAATCCTGTTACATATAAGGAAAATTGTATCCGCATTAAGAAAAGATTAATTTTTTTTTACAAAGTCTGCGTTTTTATTTCACTTTCAAAATTGTGTCTTGAATACAGAACAACAACCTAGTGGCGCAGTGCAGAGAACGTACTGGGAGATCCTTGGACTGTGGAATACTAACGGATTGATCTAAATTCTTCCAAAGGGTTTTCCAACGACAGAGAAAGAGATTTATTGTTACTCACAGAAAAAAATATTAAAAACATATTAATATCCTTTCATGATCTATAAGGCACCAGTGGACCTAGTGCAGGGAATTTTCAGAGCAGTTACCCCAACATTTGTTATTTTTATCCAATCCCAGGGGACCCCTTTGAAGTCAGGATTAGAATGTACTGTATACTGCAGCCATTCTATATTAACAGGAATATGTTTTCTTGCTGAGAATGGAATTGGAGCATGGATAGAGATTTTGAACATTGACTTCTGTCCCTGTTACCCCCTCTCCTATCAATCAGAGAGCATGCTATACCCTCTCATTGCTACATAGAGGGATAATGTAATACCCCTCTGAGCATTATTATAGGGCTATTCTTATGTAATACCCCTCTGAACATAACCAGGCAGTTTATTGGCGCTGTCACCCAGATATTTGTAGGATACAGTGCCAAAATAGTTGCATCAAACACTTAGGGTCCATTCACATGGAGTAACGTGCCACGTAACCAGGCACGTATATGGCGTGCGAAATTTTTAGCGCCGTAAAAGCTCCCATTGAAATCAATGTGTATTATCCTGTACTGTGACATCACTGTGTGTATTATCCCTGTACTGTGACATCACTGTGTGTATTATCTCTGTACTGTGACATCACTGTGTGTATTATCTCTGTACTGTGACATCACTGTGTGTATTATCTCTGTACTGTGACATCACTGTGTGTATTATCCTGTACTGTGACATCACTGTGTGTATTATCCCTGTACTGTGACATCACTGTGTGTATTATCCTGTACTGTGACATCACTGTGTGTATTATCCTGTACTGTGACATCACTGTGTGTATTATCCCTGTACTGTGACATCACTGTGTGTATTATCTCTGTACTGTGACATCACTGTGTGTATTATCCTGTACTGTGACATCACTGTGTGTATTATCCTGTACTGTGACATCACTGTGTGTATTATCTCTGTACTGTGACATCACTGTGTGTATTATCTCTGTACTGTGACATCACTGTGTGTATTATCTCTGTATTGTGACATCACTGTGTGTATTATCCTGTACTGTGACATCACTGTGTGTATTATCTCTGTACTGTGACATCACTGTGTGTATTATCTCTGTACTGTTACATCACTGTGTGTATTATCCCTGTACTGTGACATCACTGTGTGTATTATCTCTGTACTGTGACATCACTGTGTGTATTATCTCTGTACTGTGACATCACTGTGTGTATTATCTCTGTACTGTGACATCACTGTGTGTATTATCTCTGTACTGTGACATCACTGTGTGTATTATCCTGTACTGTGACATCACTGTGTGTATTATCCTGTACTGTGACATCACTGTGTGTATTATCCCTGTACTGTGACATCACTGTGTGTATTATCCTGTACTGTGACATCACTGTGTGTATTATCCTGTACTGTGACATCACTGTGTGTATTATCCCTGTACTGTGACATCACTGTGTGTATTATCTCTGTACTGTGACATCACTGTGTGTATTATCCTGTACTGTGACATCACTGTGTGTATTATCTCTGTACTGTGACATCATTGTGTGTATTATCTCTGTACTGTGACATCACTGTGTGTATTATCCTGTACTGTGACATCACTGTGTATTATCCCTGTACTGTGACATCACTGTGTGTATTATCCTGTACTGTGACATCACTGTGTGTATTATCTCTGTACTGTGACATCACTGTGTGTATTATCTCTGTACTGTGACATCACTGTGTGTATTATCCTGTACTGTGACATCACTGTGTGTATTATCTCTGTACTCTGACATCACTGTGTGTATTATCTCTGTACTGTGACATCACTGTGTGTATTATCCTGTACTGTGACATCACTGTGTGTATTATCCTGTACTGTGACATCACTGTATGTATTATCTCTGTACTGTGACATCACTGTGTGTATTATCTCTGTACTGTGACATCACTGTGTGTATTATCCTGTACTGTGACATCACTGTGTGTATTATCCTGTACTGTGACATCACTGTATGTATTATCTCTGTACTGTGACATCACTGTGTGTATTATCCTGTACTGTGACATCACTGTGTGTATTATCTCTGTACTCTGACATCACTGTGTGTATTATCCCTGTACTGTGACATCACTGTGTGTATTATCCCTGTACTGTGACATCACTGTGTGTATTATCCTGTACTGTGACATCACTGTGTGTATTATCCCTGTACTGTGACATCACTGTGTGTATTATCCCTGTACTGTGACATCACTGTGTGTATTATCCTGTACTGTGACATCACTGTGTGTATTATCCTGTACTGTGACATCACTGTGTGTATTATCTCTGTACTGTGACATCGCTGTGTGTATTATCTCTGTACTGTGACATCACTGTGTGTATTATCCCTGTACTGTGACATCACTGTGTATTATCTCTGTACTGTGACATCACTGTGTGTATTATCTCTGTACTGTGACATCACTGTGTGTATTATCTCTGTACTGTGACATCACTGTGTGTATTATCTCTGTACTGTGACATCACTGTGTGTATTATCCTGTACTCTGACATCACTGTGTGTATTATCCTGTACTGTGACATCACTGTGTGTATTATCTCTGTACTGTGACATCACTGTGTGTATTATCCTGTACTGTGACATCACTGTGTGTATTATCCTGTACTGTGACATCACTGTGTGTATTATCCTGTACTGTGACATCACTGTGTGTATTATCCTGTACTGTGACATCTTTGTGTGTATTATCTCTGTACTGTGACATCACTGTGTGTATTATCTCTGTACTGTGACATCACTGTGTGTATTATCTCTGTACTGTGACATCACTGTGTGTATTATCTCTGTACTGTGACATCACTGTGTGTATTATCCTGTACTGTGACATCACTGTGTGTATTATCCTGTACTGTGACATCACTGTGTGTATTATCTCTGTACTGTGACATCACTGTGTGTATTATCTCTGTACTGTGACATCACTGTGTGTATTATCTCTGTACTGTGACATCACTGTGTGTATTATCTCTGTACTGTGACATCACTGTGTGTATTATCCCTGTACTGTGACATCACTGTGTGTATTATCTCTGTACTGTGACATCACTGTGTGTATTATCTCTGTACTGTGACATCACTGTGTGTATTATCCTGTACTGTGACATCACTGTGTGTATTATCCCTGTACTGTGACATCACTGTGTGTATTATCTCTGTACTGTGACATCACTGTGTGTATTATCTCTGTACTGTGACATCACTGTGTGTATTATCCTGTACTGTGACATCACTGTGTGTATTATCCCTGTACTGTGACATCACTGTGTGTATTATCTCTGTACTGTGACATCACTGTGTGTATTATCTCTGTACTGTGACATCACTGTGTGTATTATCCTGTACAGTGACATCACTGTGTGTATTATCCCTGTACTGTGACATCACTGTGTGTATTATCTCTGTACTGTGACATCACTGTGTGTATTATCCTGTACTGTGACATCACTGTGTGTATTATCTCTGTACTGTGACATCACTGTGTGTATTATCCTGTACTGTGACATCACTGTGTGTATTATCTCTGTACTGTGACATCACTGTGTGTATTATCTCTGTACTGTGACATCACTGTGTGTATTATCTCTGTACTGTGACATCACTGTGTGTATTATCCTGTACTGTGACATCACTGTGTGTATTATCCCTGTACTGTGACATCACTGTGTGTATTATCCTGTACTGTGACATCACTGTGTGTATTATCCTGTACTGTGACATCACTGTGTGTATTATCCCTGTACTGTGACATCACTGTGTGTATTATCTCTGTACTGTGACATCACTGTGTGTATTATCCTGTACTGTGACATCACTGTGTGTATTATCTCTGTACTGTGACATCATTGTGTGTATTATCTCTGTACTGTGACATCACTGTGTGTATTATCCTGTACTGTGACATCACTGTGTATTATCCCTGTACTGTGACATCACTGTGTGTATTATCCTGTACTGTGACATCACTGTGTGTATTATCTCTGTACTGTAACATCACTGTGTGTATTATCCTGTACTGTGACATCACTGTGTGTATTATCTCTGTACTCTGACATCACTGTGTGTATTATCCCTGTACTGTGACATCACTGTGTGTATTATCCCTGTACTGTGACATCACTGTGTGTATTATCCCTGTACAGTGACATCACTGTGTGTATTATCCTGTACTGTGACATCACTGTGTGTATTATCCTGTACTGTGACATCACTGTGTGTATTATCCCTGTACTGTGACATCACTGTGTGTATTATCCCTGTACTGTGACATCACTGTGTGTATTATCCTGTACTGTGACATCACTGTGTGTATTATCCTGTACTGTGACATCACTGTGTGTATTATCTCTGTACTGTGACATCGCTGTGTGTATTATCTCTGTACTGTGACATCACTGTGTGTATTATCCCTGTACTGTGACATCACTGTGTATTATCTCTGTACTGTGACATCACTGTGTGTATTATCTCTGTACTGTGACATCACTGTGTGTATTATCTCTGTACTGTGACATCACTGTGTGTATTATCTCTGTACTGTGACATCACTGTGTGTATTATCTCTGTACTGTGACATCACTGTGTGTATTATCCTGTACTCTGACATCACTGTGTGTATTATCCTGTACTGTGACATCACTGTGTGTATTATCTCTGTAATGTGACATCACTGTGTGTATTATCCTGTACTGTGACATCACTGTGTGTATTATCTCTGTACTGTGACATCACTGTGTGTATTATCCTGTACTGTGACATCACTGTGTGTATTATCCTGTACTGTGACATCACTGTGTGTATTATCCCTGTACTGTGACATCTTTGTGTGTATTATCTCTGTACTGTGACATCACTGTGTGTATTATCTCTGTACTGTGACATCACTGTGTGTATTATCTCTGTACTGTGACATCACTGTGTGTATTATCTCTGTACTGTGACATCACTGTGTGTATTATCCTGTACTGTGACATCACTGTGTGTATTATCCTGTACTGTGACATCACTGTGTGTATTATCTCTGTACTGTGACATCACTGTGTGTATTATCTCTGTACTGTGACATCACTGTGTGTATTATCTCTGTACTGTGACATCACTGTGTGTATTATCTCTGTACTGTGACATCACTGTGTGTATTATCCATGTACTGTGACATCACTGTGTGTATTATCTCTGTACTGTGACATCACTGTGTGTATTATCCCTGTACTGTGACATCACTGTGTGTATTATCCCTGTACTGTGACATCACTGTGTGTATTATCTCTGTACTGTGACATCACTGTGTGTATTATCTCTGTACTGTGACATCACTGTGTGTATTATCCTGTACTGTGACATCACTGTGTGTATTATCTCTGTACTGTGACATCACTGTGTGTATTATCTCTGTACTGTGACATCACTGTGTGTATTATCCCTGTACTGTGACATCACTGTGTGTATTATCTCTGTACTGTGACATCACTGTGTGTATTATCTCTGTACTGTGACATCACTGTGTGTATTATCCTGTACTGTGACATCACTGTGTGTATTATCTCTGTACTGTGACATCACTGTGTGTATTATCCCTGTACTGTGACATCACTGTGTGTATTATCTCTGTACTGTGACATCACTGTGTGTATTATCTCTGTACTGTGACATCACTGTGTGTATTATCCTGTACTGTGACATCACTGTGTGTATTATCTCTGTACTGTGACATCACTGTGTGTATTATCCCTGTACTGTGACATCACTGTGTGTATTATCCTGTACTGTGACATCACTTTGTGTATTATCCCTGTACTGTGACATCACTGTGTGTATTATCTCTGCACTGTGATATCACTGTGTGTATTATCCCTGTACTGTGACATCACTGTGTGTATTATCTCTGTACTGTGACATCACTGTGTGTATTATCCTGTACTGTGACATCACTGTGTGTATTATCCTGTACTGTGACATCACTGTGTGTATTATCCTGTACTGTGACATCACTGTGTGTATTATCTCTGTACTGTGATATCACTGTGTGTATTATCTCTGTACTCTGACATCACTGTGTGTATTATCTCTGTACTCTGACATCACTGTGTGTATTATCCTGTACTGTGACATCACTTTGTGTATTATCCCTGTACTGTGACATCACTGTGTGTATTATCTCTGTACTGTGATATCACTGTGTGTATTATCCCTGTACTGTGACATCACTGTGTGTATTATCTCTGTACTGTGATATCACTGTGTGTATTATCCTGTACTGTGACATCACTGTGTGTATTATCCTGTACTGTGACATCACTGTGTGTATTATCTCTGTACTGTGATATCACTGTGTGTATTATCCCTGTACTGTGACATCACTGTGTGTATTATCCTGTACTGTGACATCACTGTGTGTATTATCTCTGTACTGTGACATCACTGTGTGTATTATCCTGTACTGTGACATCACTGTGTGTATTATCCTGTACTGTGACATCACTGTGTGTATTATATCTGTACTGTGACATCACTGTGTGTATTATCCCTGTACTGTGACATCACTGTGTGTATTATCTCTGTACTGTGACATCACTGTGTGTATTATCCCTGTACTGTGACATCACTGTGTGTATTATCTCTGTACTGTGACATCACTGTGTGTATTATCTCTGTACTGTGACATCACTGTGTGTATTATCCTGTACTGTGACATCACTGTGTGTATTATCTCTGTACTGTTACATCACTGTGTGTATTATCTCTGTACTGTGACATCACTGTGTGTATTATCCCTGTACTGTGACATCGCTGTGTGTATTATCCTGTACTGTGACATCACTGTGTGTATTATCCTGTACTGTGACATCACTGTGTGTATTATCTCTGTACTGTGACATCACTGTGTGTATTATCCTGTACTGTGACATCACTGTGTGTATTATCCTGTACTGTGACATCACTGTGTGTATTATCTCTGTACTGTGACATCACTGTGTGTATTATCCTGTACTGTGACATCACTGTGTGTATTATCTCTGTACTGTGACATCACTGTGTGTATTATCCTGTACTGTGACATCACTGTGTGTATTATCTCTGTACTGTGACATCACTGTGTGTATTATCCCAGTAATGTGACATCACTGTGTGTATTATCTCTGTACTGTGACATCACTGTGTGTATTATCCCTGTACTGTGACATCACTGTATGTATTATCTCTGTACTGTTACATCACTGTGTGTATTATCCCTGTACTGTGACATCACTGTGTGTATTATCTCTGTACTGTGACATCACTGTGTGTATTATCTCTGTACTGTGACATCACTG
Organism: Leptodactylus fuscus; assembly: GCF_031893055.1. Lineage (NCBI taxonomy): Eukaryota > Metazoa > Chordata > Amphibia > Anura > Leptodactylidae > Leptodactylus > Leptodactylus fuscus. The sequence goes on from NC_134275.1 coordinate 757,092, forward strand.
TGTGTATTATCCTGTACTGTGACATCACTGTGTGTATTATCCTGTACTGTGACATCACTGTGTGTATTATCTCTGTACTGTGACATCACTGTGTGTATTATCCCTGTACTGTGACATCACTGTATGTATTATCTCTGTACTGTTACATCACTGTGTGTATTATATCTGTACTGTGACATCACTGTGTGTATTATCCTGTACTGTGACATCACTGTGTGTATTATCCTGTACTGTGACATCACTGTGTGTATTATCTCTGTACTGTGACATCACTGTGTGTATTATCTCTGTACTGTGACATCACTGTGTGTATTATCTCTGTACTGTGACATCACTGTGTGTATTATCCTGTACTGTGACATCACTGTGTGTATTATCTCTGTACTGTGACATCACTGTGTGTATTATATCTGTACTGTGACATCACTGTGTGTATTATCCTGTACTGTGACATCACTGTGTGTATTATCCTGTACTGTGACATCACTGTGTGTATTATCTCTGTACTGTGACATCACTGTGTGTATTATCTCTGTACTGTGACATCACTGTGTGTATTATCCCTGTACTGTGACATCACTGTGTGTATTATCTCTGTACTGTGACATCACTGTGTGTATTATCCTGTACTGTGACATCACTGTGTGTATTATCCTGTACTGTGACATCACTGTGTGTATTATCTCTGTACTGTGACATCACTGTGTGTATTATCTCTGTACTGTGACATCACTGTGTGTATTATCCCTGTACTGTGACATCACTGTGTGTATTATCTCTGTACTGTGACATCACTGTGTGTATTATCCTGTACTGTGACATCACTGTGTGTATTATCTCTGTACTGTGACATCACTGTGTGTATTATCTCTGTACTGTGACATCACTGTGTGTATTATCCTGTACTGTGACATCACTGTGTGTATTATCTCTGTACTGTGACATCACTGTGTGTATTATCTCTGTACTGTGACATCACTGTGTGTATTATCCCTGTACTGTGACATCACTGTGTGTATTATCTCTGTACTGTGACATCACTGTGTGTATTATCCTGTACTGTGACATCACTGTGTGTATTATCCTGTACTGTGACATCACTGTGTGTATTATCTCTGTACTGTGACATCACTGTGTGTATTATCCTGTACTGTGACATCACTGTGTGTATTATCTCTGTACTGTGACATCACTGTGTGTATTATCCTGTACTGTGACATCACTGTGTGTATTATCCCTGTACTGTGACATCACTGTGTGTATTATCTCTGTACTGTGACATCACTGTGTGTATTATCCCTGTACTGTGATATCACTGTATGTATTATCTCTGTACTGTTACATCACTGTGTGTATTATCCCTGTACTGTGACATCACTGTGTGTATTATCTCTGTACTGTGACATCACTGTGTGTATTATCTCTGTACTGTGACATCACTGCGTGTATTATCCTGTACTGTGACATCACTGTGTGTATTATCTCTGTACTGTGACATCACTGTGTGTATTATCTCTGTACTGTGACATCACTGTGTGTATTATATCTGTACTGTGACATCACTGTGTGTATTATCCTGTACTGTGACATCACTGTGTGTATTATCCTGTACTGTGACATCACTGTGTGTATTATCTCTGTACTGTGACATCACTATGTGTATTATCTCTGTTCTGTGACATCACTGTGTGTATTATCCCTGTACTGTGACATCACTGTGTGTATTATCTCTGTACTGTGACATCACTGTGTGTATTATATTGTACTGTGACATCACTGTGTGTATTATCCTGTACTGTGACATCACTGTGTGTATTTTCTCTGTACTGTGACATCACTGTGTGTATTATCTCTGTACTGTGACATCATTGTGTGTATTATCCTGTACTGTGACATCACTGTGTGTATTATCTCTGTACTGTGACATCACTGTGTGTATTATCCTGTACTGTGACATCACTGTGTGTATTATCTCTGTACTGTGACATCACTGTGTGTATTATCTCTGTACTGTGACATCACTGTGTGTATTATCCTGTACTGTGACATCACTGTGTGTATTATCCTGTACTGTGACATCACTGTGTGTATTATCCTGTACTGTGACATCACTGTGTGTATTATCCCTGTACTGTGACATCACTGTGTGTATTATCCTGTACTGTGACATCACTGTGTGTATTATCCTGTACTGTGACATCACTGTGTGTATTATCTTTGTACTGTGACATCACTGTGTGTATTATCTCTGTACTGTGACATCACTGTGTGTATTATCCTGTACTGTGACATCACTGTGTGTATTATCTCTGTACTGTGACATCACTGTGTGTATTATCTCTGTACTGTGACATCACTGTGTGTATTATCTCTGTACTGTGACATCACTGTGTGTATTATCTCTGTACTCTGACATCACTGTGTGTATTATCCCTGTACTGTGACATCACTGTGTGTATTATCTCTGTACTGTGACATCACTGTGTGTATTATCTCTGTACTGTGACATCACTGTGTGTATTATCTCTGTACTGTGACATCACTGTATGTATTATCCTGTACTGTGACATCACTGTGTGTATTATCCTGTACTGTGACATCACTGTGTGTATTATCTCTGTACTGTGACATCACTGTGTGTATTATCTCTGTACTGTGACATCACTGTGTGTATTATCTCTGTACTGTGACATCACTGTGTGTATAATCTCTGTACTGTGACATCACTGTGTGTATTATCTCTGTACTGTGACATCACTGTGTGTATTATCCCTGTACAGTGACATCACTGTGTGTATTATCCTGTACTGTGACATCACTGTGTGTATTATCCCTGTACTGTGACATCACTGTGTGTATTATCCTGTACTGTGACATCACTTTGTGTATTATCCCTGTACTGTGACATCACTGTGTGTATTATCTCTGTACTGTGATATCACTGTGTGTATTATCCTGTACTGTGACATCACTGTGTGTATTATCCTGTACTGTGACATCACTGTGTGTATTATCCCTGTACTGTGACATCGCTGTGTGTATTATCCTGTACTGTGACATCACTGTGTGTATTATCTCTGTACTGTGACATCACTGTGTGTATTATCTCTGTACTGTGACATCACTGTGTGTATTATCCTGTACTGTGACATCACTGTGTGTATTATCCTGTACTGTGACATCACTGTGTGTATTATCCTGTACTGTGACATCACTGTGTGTATTATCCCTGTACTGTGACATCGCTGTGTGTATTATCCTGTACTGTGACATCACTGTGTGTATTATCTCTGTACTGTGACATCACTGTGTGTATTATCTCTGTACTGTGACATCACTGTGTGTATTATCCTGTACTGTGACATCACTGTGTGTATTATCCTGTACTGTGACATCACTGTGTGTATTATCCTGTACTGTGACATCACTGTGTGTTTTATCTCTGTACTGTGACATCACTGTGTGTATTATCCCTGTACTGTGACATCACTGTGTGTATTATCTCTGTACTGTGACATCACTGTGTGTATTATCTCTGTACTGTTACATCACTGTGTGTATTATCCCTGTACTGTGACATCACTGTGTGTATTATCTCTGTACTGTGACATCACTGTGTGTATTATCCCTGTACTGTGATATCACTGTATGTATTATCTCTGTACTGTTACATCACTGTGTGTATTATCCCTGTACTGTGACATCACTGTGTGTATTATCTCTGTACTGTGACATCACTGTGTGTATTATCTCTGTACTGTGACATCACTGCGTGTATTATCCTGTACTGTGACATCACTGTGTGTATTATCTCTGTACTGTGACATCACTGTGTGTATTATCTCTGTACTGTGACATCACTGTGTGTATTATATCTGTACTGTGACATCACTGTGTGTATTATCCTGTACTGTGACATCACTGTGTGTATTATCCTGTACTGTGACATCACTGTGTGTATTATCTCTGTACTGTGACATCACTATGTGTATTATCTCTGTACTGTGACATCACTGTGTGTATTATCCCTGTACTGTGACATCACTGTGTGTATTATCTCTGTACTGTGACATCACTGTGTGTATTATATTGTACTGTGACATCACTGTGTGTATTATCCTGTACTGTGACATCACTGTGTGTATTTTCTCTGTACTGTGACATCACTGTGTGTATTATCTCTGTACTGTGACATCATTGTGTGTATTATCCTGTACTGTGACATCACTGTGTGTATTATCTCTGTACTGTGACATCACTGTGTGTATTATCCTGTACTGTGACATCACTGTGTGTATTATCTCTGTACTGTGACATCACTGTGTGTATTATCTCTGTACTGTGACATCACTGTGTGTATTATCCTGTACTGTGACATCACTGTGTGTATTATCCTGTACTGTGACATCACTGTGTGTATTATCCTGTACTGTGACATCACTGTGTGTATTATCCCTGTACTGTGACATCACTGTGTGTATTATCCTGTACTGTGACATCACTGTGTGTATTATCCTGTACTGTGACATCACTGTGTGTATTATCTTTGTACTGTGACATCACTGTGTGTATTATCTCTGTACTGTGACATCACTGTGTGTATTATCCTGTACTGTGACATCACTGTGTGTATTATCTCTGTACTGTGACATCACTGTGTGTATTATCTCTGTACTGTGACATCACTGTGTGTATTATCTCTGTACTGTGACATCACTGTGTGTATTATCTCTGTACTCTGACATCACTGTGTGTATTATCCCTGTACTGTGACATCACTGTGTGTATTATCTCTGTACTGTGACATCACTGTGTGTATTATCTCTGTACTGTGACATCACTGTGTGTATTATCTCTGTACTGTGACATCACTGTATGTATTATCCTGTACTGTGACATCACTGTGTGTATTATCCTGTACTGTGACATCACTGTGTGTATTATCTCTGTACTGTGACATCACTGTGTGTATTATCTCTGTACTGTGACATCACTGTGTGTATTATCTCTGTACTGTGACATCACTGTGTGTATAATCTCTGTACTGTGACATCACTGTGTGTATTATCTCTGTACTGTGACATCACTGTGTGTATTATCCCTGTACAGTGACATCACTGTGTGTATTATCCTGTACTGTGACATCACTGTGTGTATTATCCCTGTACTGTGACATCACTGTGTGTATTATCCTGTACTGTGACATCACTTTGTGTATTATCCCTGTACTGTGACATCACTGTGTGTATTATCTCTGTACTGTGATATCACTGTGTGTATTATCCTGTACTGTGACATCACTGTGTGTATTATCCTGTACTGTGACATCACTGTGTGTATTATCCCTGTACTGTGACATCGCTGTGTGTATTATCCTGTACTGTGACATCACTGTGTGTATTATCTCTGTACTGTGACATCACTGTGTGTATTATCTCTGTACTGTGACATCACTGTGTGTATTATCCTGTACTGTGACATCACTGTGTGTATTATCCTGTACTGTGACATCACTGTGTGTATTATCCTGTACTGTGACATCACTGTGTGTATTATCCCTGTACTGTGACATCGCTGTGTGTATTATCCTGTACTGTGACATCACTGTGTGTATTATCTCTGTACTGTGACATCACTGTGTGTATTATCTCTGTACTGTGACATCACTGTGTGTATTATCCTGTACTGTGACATCACTGTGTGTATTATCCTGTACTGTGACATCACTGTGTGTTTTATCTCTGTACTGTGACATCACTGTGTGTATTATCCCTGTACTGTGACATCACTGTGTGTATTATCTCTGTACTGTGACATCACTGTGTGTATTATCTCTGTACTGTTACATCACTGTGTGTATTATCCCTGTACTGTGACATCACTGTGTGTATTATCTCTGTACTGTGACATCACTGTGTGTATTATCTCTGTACTGTGACATCACTGTGTGTATTATCTCTGTACTGTGACATCACTGTGTGTATTATCTCTGTACTGTGACATCACTGTGTGTATTATCCCTGTACTGTGACATCACTGTGTGTATTATCCTGTACTGTGACATCACTGTGTGTATTATCTCTGTACTGTGACATCACTGTGTGTATTATCTCTGTATTGTGACATCACTGTGTGTATTATCTCTGTACTGTGACATCACTGTGTGTATTATCCCTGTACTGTTACATCACTGTGTGTATTATCCCTGTACTGTGACATCACTGTGTGTATTATCTCTGTACTGTGACATCACTGTGTGTATTATCTCTGTACTGTGACATCACTGTGTGTATTATCTCTGTACTGTGACATCACTGTGTGTATTATCTCTGTACTGTGACATCACTGTGTGTATTATCCCTGTACTGTTACATCACTGTGTGTATTATCCCTGTACTGTGACATCACTGTGTGTATTATCTCTGTACTGTGACATCACTGTGTGTATTATCCTGTACTGTGACATCACTGTGTGTATTATCTCTGTACTGTGACATCACTGTGTGTATTATCTCTGTACTGTGACATCACTGTGTGTATTATCTCTGTACTGTGACATCACTGTGTGTATTATCCTGTACTGTGACATCACTGTGTGTATTATCCCTGTACTGTGACATCACTGTGTGTATTATCCTGTACTGTGACATCACTGTGTGTATTATCTCTGTACTGTGACATCACTGTGTGTATTATCCCTGTACTGTGACATCACTGTCTGTATTTTCCTGTACTGTGACATCACTGTGTGTATTACCCTGTACTGTGACATCACTGTGTGTATTATCCTGTACTGTGACATCACTGTGTGTATTATCTTTGTACTGTGACATCACTGTGTGTATTATCCTGTACTGTGACATCACTGTGTGTATTATCTTTGTACTGTGACATCACTGTGTGTATTATCTCTGTACTGTGACATCACTGTGTGTATTATCCTGTACTGTGACATCACTGTGTGTATTATCCTGTACTGTGACATCACTGTGTGTATT